>NW_025920416.1:0-113119 GCF_902686445.1 Sciurus carolinensis
CACTCCTAGACCAAGCGACCCACCACGTTCCTCCTCTTCCCATGGGCAGCCCCCCGGTGTTCAGAAGGGATTGCTCTGAGTCCAAACAGCTCACCACTCTGCTCCTACTCAGGCAACTGCCTGTAGCTCTGATGCAGTCACTCCTAGACCAAGTGACCCACCATGATTCTCCCCTTCCCATGGGCAGCCCCCTGGTGTTCAGAAGCAATTGCTCTGAGTCCAAACAGCTCGCCACGCAGCTCCTCCTCAGGCAGCCACCCGGAGCCCCAGTGGTTGCTCCGAGTCCAAGCACTGTGCTGAGCAGCTTCCTCTATGAATTTCCCAGTTGTCTGTGTTCACCACTCCAGTGGGGGGAGGGGCGTCTCTCCGAGCAACTCTACTTCACAAAGTTCCCTGCGTTCCGGGGCTACCGCCCCATCCAGGACACCTCCCCAATGGGAGAGACTCACCTGGCAGCTTTGAGTTGGTCCCAAGTCTCTCACTATCTCCTCTTTTGAATCCTGCGTCCTGGAGCAACATGAAATGCAGCCGCCCTCTAGTCCGCCATCTTGAAACCCTGAGAAAATTTCTTAATACATAAAAATGGGATAGTAAAATGTCAAAGATTATTCTTTATCCTTTCCTCTTTACCTCTCCTAACCCATGGTTATATCAGAAAATATCTACTGACTGGTTCCTATGTGATTGTGATTTTTAGGGATAGAATCTTTTAGAAAGTACATTTTAAGAAAATTTCCAAACCTTCTTAATTTTATCATTATGATTGAATTCTAATTATGCAAAATTTCTGCTGTTTTAATAATGCCCTGTAGATGTTCTGAGACGAGTTTGCTGAGGGTGAGGACAATGATGCCTACCCTTACCCAGCACACTTACCCAGGCATCAGAGATCGAACTCTGAAGGCACAGATCTAATTTTTTTTAGGGTTGCACAGGACATATATAGACACATTATCCAATCAGGTTAACATGCTTGTTAAATTATAACAGAGTCAGCCTATAGGTGAACTATATGTCTAGTGTCCAGGTAGTGTAAACAAACCAAGTATGCCTAAGTAATTCTGCCCAGCAACAGGTCTGAGACAAAGGACTGGGGGAATGGCAAGCTCCAGCACATAGCATGAGGCAAGGCAGTGCGGGCAAGCTCACATCACAGCTTTCTGTGATGCAAGTCAGAACGAGGACTTCCTCAGTTCAAACTCAGCCTCAACAACTACAAAGACCTTCATTCCATGGCAAGTCTTTACCATTACCTCAGTTTCTCTGTCCAGACTGTATGGCTTACTTAGACCATGGTGTCAGTGACTGCTGTCAGATAAGCTTGAGAAATGTTCCCTACAATGCCCAATAAATGCAGCATTAATTAGCTAATGCATGTTTTGAAACTACAGGTTGAATTTTGTGATGTTTGGTAAAGTAAAAATTTCCTGATTATATTCATCATATTCCTATTTTGAAGATTGCCAGGAAACCCAGAATAACATTGTTGAGCAGTAAAATATTGATAACTTCACTTTTGTGTTCATTCTTTCAGGATTTTTTCAAGCCACATTCAATTGATAGGATGAAAAAGTTTGAGAGATGGCTGTCCCTCACTCTTTGAGAATTCCAGGATATTGGTGAATCATCAGAATTAACTGAACAAGTTACTATTGAAGAAAACAGCAGCAAGGCTAATAGTACATATTTGAGATGGAGGAGGTGCTTCCCCCATTTAATTACTTTATAAACAATGTGAATTTACTCTCTAGATAAAGTCATAATAATGGCCTTTTTTCCTCTCATTACCTGGTGTTTTAGGAAACACAACATTGTATAACTTTCCTGTGCTTACTCAAATATTTTACATTCACTCCAACATTTTACTATGCCTGTCTCAAGTCATAATGAATTATTTTATCCCACATTTCTGTTTCTTACTAACTCATAAATAATGATATATTGCACAATGTTATCCTAATTGTTAATTAACTATTTTTAAATTGACATTTAATTTTTTGCTAGTCTTATAACCTGAATTAATGCAGCTTAAAAATGCATAGAGTATTTGTGAAGTGTGTTTGTGGTCTCAGCATAGTTTTTCAAAGTGCTATATGCATATTGACTCTACTAAATTCTAAGGTTCATCATGAGTAAATTTTATTGTTTTTCAATTTTATGTTTGTTACAGACTCTATCTGTAGTATTGAAAGCACATAGAACAGGTAGGCTCTAATGTTTCATGCATGTGACAATTCTTTTTACAAGTCAAAGTAGTAATACACAGATAATGATATAAATTAAAGAGCTTGTTTAATTGAATGAATTAAAAGATAAAATCAGTCACATTTTTAGAACAAGGCTATATATTCAAAATAAAAATACTCCTAGGAATGTTATAATTACCAGAAAGGAGCTTACAAGACTGGCTGCCAGTGTGTCATGACACACAGATTACCTGGCAAGTCTTCCCTCACTGTTCCAGAGATTCTGCTGTAGATTTTTTGGCAGTAGGTAAAATATGGTCACCCTAACCTTTTGCATTGCATGTGGATGCTTGTGCTCTGAGGAAGGGAAAGGCATAGCAGAAAGGTATCTGCATTTTAAATCAGAGTCATGAATTGGGATTTGATATGCTGAAACACCTGGTTGGATAACTCCAAGGAAATCATTTATTCTACTAAGGCTTCATGTACCATATTTCCTTTTCTCTGAAGGGTCATGATTTACCCAAGGATACCCATCTTGTTGGCAGAATGAATACAGCCTAGTTTTCTTTGCTTCAAAATCTACAGCATTGTATCTATTGTCCTAGACCTCCTAGCTTCTGCTGATAATTCACTGAGAGCTGCTATCTTTTATTTAATGTGGGGCAGGAGAGATGGGCTAGTTGGAAATTTAAAATAATAATTTGGATATGGTTGCACGGAGGAGGGGAAGTGTTGCCTTTGTATCAAATTCCAAAATTTATTTTATAACCTTCTATTTTCTTGCAAGATGTTATGTTCTAGATAACTGAAAAAAAATTCTAATTTTCTGTCAGAAACCCATTGAATTCTTGGTATTACTTAAATCCAGTGTGTTCAGGGGCATTTTTTGTTTATTTGTTTTTTGATATCAGGGATTGATCCCAGTGGTGCTTCACCACTGAGTCACATCTCTAGCTCTTTTTAACACTTTGAGATGGGGCCTTTATAATTTGCTTAGGGACTTGCTTTATTTCTTATGACCTTGCTACATAGCTAAGGCTACCTTTGAACTTGTGATCCTTGTTAGCATGCCCAGCTCAGTGTGTTCATTTTTAAGATAGAAGATACTTGCCATTATGCTTGTCAGTGATATTTGGAAATAAAATAAGCACAGTATATCTCTTTATGGGTGGTTTATGGGACATGTTTGTGGGGGGAGGTGTGGTACTTGGAATTGAACCCAGGGCTACTCTACCACTGGGCTGTATGCCTAGTTCTTCTTAGTTTTCATTTTGAAACAGTCCTGGTAAATTGTTGGCTTCTGGTTTGGTGATCCTCCTACTTCAATTGCCCAGGTAGCATGAGTCACTGTACCTTACTAGGACACTTTTTCTTTTCCTTTTTTTTTGGGGGGGAGGGTACCAGCAATTGAACTCATAGGTGCTAAATCACTGAGGTGCATCACCTTTTATTTTATTTTTTTTATTTTGAGAAAGGGTCTTGCTTAGTTGCTCAGGGCCTCACTGAGTCACAACTTCAAACCCAGGACATATTTGAAATGAGTATTTCACTACAAGACATACCTCTTTTTTAAAACAGATATGAATCAAAGAAAATGAACCTACTTTTTGGAGAGTTAGTTATTATTTTAGACTGCATATTTTCTGAAATATTTTAATATTATTTATTAAAACATGTTTAGTTTGTAACCTGGTGTATTGTTCAAAATATCTAATTGTTTTCAAATAGTATATATTGTTTCCTTTAATAACATTCCCTTTTACAATAGTAACTTTGACAGGTAGTAGAGAAGAAAAAATAGAAACAGTTGAATGTCTTTTTCACCAGACTTACTTGATATAATACTTGAGGGAATCATAACTGACATTGAAGAGATTGCAGGTAGCAAGGACTACCACAATCTGATATTGCATATTCCCTTGCTTTCATTAATAACTTTGACAGAAATTCTGCATCTTTTTGTCAGTGCCTGATAATTGCTTCTATCACAGTTTTTTGATATGTAGTTTAGGTTTATTGTTGTTAGCATAAAAATTATTTTACACTAAAGAGAAGTGTAGAATTTTTTCTAAAGTACCTGCAAGAATAGAGAATTTCGAGCCTATCAGATTTTTTTAAATGTTTAATTTTAAACAATTTTTCAAAAAATATTCATACCATTTCCCCTAAGATTTAAATATAAAATTATCATATGAAATAGCAATTCTGTTCCTGGGATTATACTCACAAAGTTTAAAACACATTTACAAAGTCTCATTAATATTATTTGCCATTTTTAACTAAATAACTTTTATTTTTGGTACCAGAGATTGAACCCAGGGGCACTTAAACACTGAGCCACATCCTCAACCTTTTTTATATTTTTATTCAGGGTCTTGCTGAGTTACTTAGAGCCTGACTAGGTTGCTACAGTTGACTTTGAACTCGTGATCCTTCTACCTCACCCTCTTGAACCGCTGGTATTATAGGGATGCACCACTGCACCTGGTCTAAATAACTTTGAAGTGTTATATTTTAGGAATGTTTCTGCTTGGTAGTAGACCCATGATTGTTTAAAGATTCTTTATATTAAAATCTAAAATTTGGGACAATAATTTCATAGCCTGTGTAAATGATACTTAAGTTCTTTTGTTTAATTCACTAACTGACACAATTTTCTGTATGTCTCTCAATAGGAATATAAGTTTATTTAGGCAAGGATTATATCTTTTATATTCTATAACTTGCTTAATCATAAAGCACATAATAGGTAGTGAATTCATGAAGGAATGGATGTAAACAATCTTGAGATAGTTAAAGTCTGCAAATGGATAAAATTATTTTATTAGCTTTGTGATTATTACTAATTTTTATTACATGAAAAAGGGATAGATATTAGCTAAATTAAAATATTTTAAATATTTTTATAAATATTTTTCACAGAAATAATTTTAACTCTACTGCTTTGTATGAATAGACCTAAACATGAGTTTATATGTAGTGATCTCTGTTAAAACTTTAGTTTTCTGCTTTGCTTTCTCATTCTTTCCCATGTGATCCTGAATCTTGGGCTGATGATGGAAAAATTTTCAAATACTGTGAATCACAGAGCCTGTGTTGAAGACTAGCAGGCCTCCACCATCTCACAGCACTCATTCCTTTCTCCACCAGTACTTGGGGTCTTTCAAGAAACCCCCATTGTGGAGACCCCACAGTTACTGGAGGAAGCCTTGGCTCCATTATGGCAATGCCAGAAATCAAAGCAGATTTAGTAATTTGATTATTTGTCTATCTTATCTAACTTTCTGATTGTAGAACATGCATGTTGTTAGATTTTAGTCTGCCAGCTTTTATTATCTGATTTTTTTGCCAGTTAAAAAAAACAAGTTAAGAGTAGGAAGAACATCAGAAAGATGGAAGATTCTAGAGAAGGTATTTTTGATACTACAGAGAAGTAATATTTGAATACCTGTCCATCTGAAAGGAACCAAATCCCATAAGACATGCGGAATTTCAAAATAAATTGCAGCTTAGGGTGGTGATTAATTTAGGATCATATCTCCTTAATGTGAAATAATCACTATAGACTCACATAGTAATAAGATTATCACCTCAGTTGTTACTGTTTTATTATTATATCCTTTTAAATATCCAGGAAAATATATATCTGAAAGTTTCTATTTATTTTATGCCTACTTCCCTGATCATTTTTGGTGGTGTCTATTTTTAAATGTTAAAAAATATGTTTTAGTTTCAAATGGGCACAAGGTCTTTATTTTATTCATTTATTTTCATGTTGTAAGGAGTGAACCCAAGTGCCTCACGTGTGCTGGGCACACACTTTACCACTGACCACAATCATAGGTCTGTAATTTCTTTTTTTAAAATTCATATTTGATTTGACTTTTGCAACATGTTATGTTGTTAAATATAACAATTCAAAATTTCTTGAAAGTTTTTTTTTTTTTTGAGTACCAGGATTGAACTCAGGGACAATCGACCATGGTGCCACATCCCCAGCCCTATTTTATACATTATTTAAAGACAGGGTCTCACTGAATTGCTTAGTACCTCTCTTTTGAGACTGGTTTTGAACTCGCCATCCTCCTGCCTCAGCATTACAGTTGTGTGCTACCACACCCAGCTAAACAGAACAATTTTATTGTTTCATTAGATAATTACATTTACTGAAATTTCTGGCATTTTTTGTACTGCTTACATTCTTTCTTTCCATGGCATTTACTTCCTGATGTGTTTCATGAAATTTGGGAATATGAACTCATGCAGTTTTTATCTGTGGGTAATGTGTTTAGCTTTTACCTGTTTAGGTGTAACCCTACAGAATGGTATGTTGGAGTCAGCTCACACTGAGAGATGATTCTTAAAATTTTAGCAATTTTGCCTGTTAAACATGGCTATTATTAATGTTTAATCATATTAACTTATAATTAAGGTATATTCAGAAACAAAAGTAATGAATATACAAAAGTAATTATTTCTGATTGTTCTAGTGCTTTTTACTATTGTCATCTATGCAGTAAGAGTTACTTCTGTGGTATATTTATTGCAAAGTACCATGTAATGGTGTGCTACTGCATGTTCTTCCCATTTTTTCACATTGTGTCATGTTGGTAGTGTGAAGTCTGCTATGGAGGACTATTGCCAAAAGACATCAGAAAACACTACAGGTCAGGGCTTGGCTGACTGTTGATTGTCTAAACCAGGGGCTTGTTAGTACATTTTTAGGTTTTGTGAACTATAGTCTCTGTTGCATATTGTTCTCTTTTATTAGTAACACTTAAAATGCAAAACCAAGTCAAAACAAAAAAAAAACATGTTTAGTTCAGGAACCATACAAAAACATCTACTCTTTTTTTTAAATTTATTTTTACTGTAAACAAATGGGATACATGTTGTTTCTGTTTGTACATGGAGTAACAGCATACCATTTGCATATTCATACATTTACATAGAGTAATGATGTTTGATTCATTCCGTTATATTTCTCCTTCCCCCCCAACCCTCCCACCTCTCTTTTCCCTCTATACAGTTTCTCCTTCCTCCATTCTTGCCCCCTTCCCACCCCCAATTATGTGTCATCATTTGCTTATCAGTGAGATCATTCATCTTTTGGATTTTTGAGATTGGCTTATCTCACTTAACATGATATTCTCCAACTTCATCTATTTGCCTGCAAATGCCATAATTTTATTATTCTTTATAGCTGAGTAATATTCCATTGTATATATATATACCACAGTTTCTTTATCCATTCATCAATTGAAGGACATCTAGGTTGGTTCCACAGTCTGGTTATTGTGAATTGAGCAGCTATGAACATTGATGTGGCTGTATCTCTGTAGTATGCTGATTTTAAATCCTTTGGGTATAGGCCAAGGAGTGGGATAGTTGGGTCAAATGGTAGGTCCATTCCAAGTTTTCTAAGGAGTTTCCACACTGCTTTCCAGAGTGGCTGCACTAATTTGCAGCCCCACCAGCAATGTATGAGTGTACCTTTCTCCCCACATCCTCGCCAACACCTATTGTTGCTTATATTTTTGATAATCACCATTTTAATTGGGGTGAGATGGAATCTTAGTGTAGTTTTGATTTGCATTTCTCTTATTACTAAAGATGGTGAACATTTTTTCATATGTTTGTTGATTGCTTGTAAATCTTCTGTGAAGTGTCTGTTCATATCCTTAGCCCATTTGTTGATTGGGTTATTTGTATTTTTCATATAGAGTTTTTTGAGTTCTTTATATATTCTGGAAATTAGTGCTCTATCTGAATTATGAGTGGCAAAGATATTCTCCCACTCTGTAGGCTCTCTATTCACATTTATGATAATTTCCTTTGCTGAGAGAAAGCTATTTAGTTTGAATCTATCCCAGTTGTTGATTTTTGCTTTTATTTCTTGTGCTATGGGAGTCCTGTTAAGAAAGTCTGATCCTAAGCCAACAAGGTGAAGATTTGAACCTACTTTTTCTTCTATAAGATGCAGGGTCTCTTGTCTGATTTCAAGGTCCTTGATCCATTGTGAGTTGATTTTTGTGCAGGGTGAGAGATAGGGTTTATTTTCATTCTTTTGCATATGGATTTCCAGTTTTCCCAGCACCATTTATTGAAGAGGCTATCTTTTCTCCATTCCATATTTTTGGCACCTTTGTCTAGTATGAGAAAATTGTATTTATTTAGGTTTGTGTCTGTGTCTTCTATTCTGTACCATTGATCTACCTGTCTATTTTGGTGCCAATACCATGCTGTTTTTGTTACTATTGCTTTGTAGTGTGTGTGTGTTGAAGTTCTGGTATTGCGATACCCCCTGTTTTATTCTTCCTGCTAAGGATTGCTTTAGCTATTCTGGAAAACATCTATTCTTGTACTGGACCCTTTGTCTAGATTTAAGAAAGCAATGTTGAAAGTTTTAGGAAATGAGATGAAATTTAAATTTACTGGATCTCTAGCTATTATGTAGTCAATGGCACAAAAATTGAGCAAGTAAGTGTTCTTATGGTACTCAAAAAATACTACAGCAAAGAAACAGATTAGTAAAGTTCTGATATAAGCCTGCATTGTTTTCATTTTTCTTGAGGGGATCAAAACTACCAATGAGCATTTGTTTTTGAATCATACTTGTTTGTTAATAACACAATAACTTGGTTGTGTCAGGTAGTATTCAAGTTTTTATTCATAGTCTAAGATTACCAAACTTACCTCAGAATTCTTTTGCAAGAGACATGTTTCTGTGAGGACTCAGTTGCAGTTTAGACACCCAAGGCTTTGCCTTTTATCCCACTGTGCATCTAAACCCAAGCACTTTCCTGCCAGTATCAGAAACCCCTACCAAGAAAGTGACAGTCTGTCTATGCTTAGGAGCTCTTGACTTTCAGTTCTCTCTTTGTTAAATTTGCTTTCTGGGTATTGCCTATACATTCTTGCAACCACCTTTATATATTTAAGCATTATATTTTGATCTAAAATTCATTGAGGTAGGAAAATTTTCAGATGTTGCCAGAAATATAAGGCATGTTTAAATTCTTTAACATTTTTTAATTGTGACAGAAAAAAATTGTTACTGTAGGTATATCTGATATCAAATTTTAAGAGATTAGGAATCAATCACTAATACAATGATTTTTGCTGCCAAGTTAAATTTTTGTCTAGATGTCATTCTGGAGAATAATATTTCTACAGAATCTCTTTATAATAGAAGTGTATTCCATTTTCATTTGCAACTGCTTATGAATATGAATTGGACTTTTTTTTAGTATTTTACCAAGACAAAAAATACAGAAATAAGGTAAATTTTAATATTGATTTGGTAAGAAACCCTTGAGTTAAATTTTTAAAATACTATTTTTACATAACTATTATTCATTAAAAGTTTAAATGTATATTTCCAGGCTGTAATTTTTATTCAACTCTGGATAATGACTTGAATGTAAGTTCTTTCATAATGTTTATAATCCAAGAGTGTAAAAGGATTTTTTAGTACTTCCTATTTGAAGACTTCTGAGTTAATGTTTTGATCTCTTAACTGCAAACATATGCACCTGACTATAAAAGAATGTTATGCTCTGATTTTTGTATGTTGGTTTTCTATTTTACCTGCAATGATAATTACATAGTAGGATAAAATAAGTATTCATTAAATTAAACATTGTCTCTTTTTCCAATATAGATATTGTTCACAAATATCCAAAAATGGGATCACATATTGAGAGTGAACAAGCTTCTGGGAAGTCATCTGATGAAGTCCAGTCACCTACCGATGTTTGTCTCAGAAATTATAATCATAGATGGATCTCAATGGAGGTAACACTTTAAAATATATATACATTTATATGTGTGTTTTTGTATATAAATAAACACACACACATATATGTATACATATATATATCAAGCAAATAAATCAATTTGAAAATTATCATGAAGAGAGTTGTTATAATTATATCAGTGAGTTGTATTCTTAATATTTCCTTTTTCCTAAATATTATTCCAAGGCAAGTACACATTAATCATAGTATTCTATATTCTACAAAATACAGAATGTTCATTTGTAGTTCCCTGCTGAGGAAAACTAATTTTTTAAATTCCAGAAATCTAGACTGACATCATTTTGAGAGGGCCTTAGCAAAGTCCTCTTTTCAGAAATTTTGATTACAGTTATATCTCTTTGAGATTCATTTGGATACTACATATTTGGATTTTAAGAGAGAAAAATAGACACCAGCTTTTTTCCCCCTTGCTTTATGTTTCCTTTTATTTTTTTGGTGGTGCTGGGGATTGAACCCAGGGCCTTGTGCTTGCAAGGCAAGCACTCCCCCTTGCTTTATAAGTATCAGTATCATTTCCTTTGTGTTTCATGGCACCTAGAAATCCCTATTGTATGTAGTAAATTATTTCTCCATGTAAGTTATGTAACATATTTCTTTTTTTATCAATGGGATATTATAACTTTGAAGACAGAATTTATGATTATTATATTTCATTATGTACTGTATATTAACATTTTTCTACAAAAAATCTTTAAAAGTAGAAGTTTGTTTCTTTCCTTGTAGCTGTAGAGGCAATGAAGATTAGAGTGTCTGTCCAGCTGGATGATTATATTTTTATTGTTAAAAGATTGAGTTAAGAAAAAACAATATCAGTGTTCTCTATAATAAATTAACACTTTCAACTCTTGATCACCTTGATATTTGTGTAATTATATAGATATATCAAAATAATAATAAAATTATCCTTAGTTTTCTTTATAATATATGTGATTGTATCACAGATATAAAAGATGTTGTCATTTGGGTCTATATGTAGATCATCTAATTCTTTCATTGAAATATATATTTTCCTGCCAGAGGTGACATGCTATAGATTATATATATATTTTTAGTTTAATTCATTTTAGTATGTAGAACAATTCATTTTTTTCATTCCTCCCTTTGCACATATACACATGATGTATTTCTGATTCATCATGACCTAACTGATGATTTCAACTTTACAATGCTGAAAAATCAATATGCATTTATAAGAACCCATACTTCACATTTTGAATTTTGATTATTTTACTGACTGGCAATATACAGTATGATACTACTTTGTGATGCAATATCACAACTCACAGTTAGCCATGAAGCCACAGAACTAAACTACAGTATTCTACAGGGTTCTGTGTTGCTAAATTGTGATATTCAGTGAGTTAGGTATATTTAAATGCATTTCCAACTTAATGATATTTTCATCTTCAAGTTGGTTTATCAGGACATAACCCCATGTAATTTGAAGAGCATGTACTCTTATTCAAGAATATTTTTGGAAATTTTTTTTGTTTATTGTTCTAGATGAGTTTCATTGTTTTTGGCAAAAACAATCATGGTATTTGATTTTGTTATATAAAATATTAAAATTAATATGGTAATAACCACTATTGTTGCATTCTTTAGGCTAATAATTTGGAATATGGTATATATCTATATTTAAGTCTTTTATCTCTCAGTAAATATTTACACAGTTTCCTTCTTATTGCTTTTGTTTTTCATGATTTTATTATAAAAGGATTTCTTTTTATAGAATTTACATTTCTTGATGTGATGATAGAGTCAAGTTTCTTCTTGAAGTTTGTCTCAGCTCACATTCTATAGCTAAATGAAATAGAACAACTTGTACTTCTATTAACAGCAAAAAGAAAATTTTAATTTTCTTTCACATGTTTTATTTAAAATAATGATATCTACTTGTTTAATTATTTATATTGATCACATGTTGTTGTATCTGCCTGTTCCTACCATATGGTGTAATACTTTCAAAGTAAATCCAAGATAAATTTACTAATGTCATGACTCCAAAAATAACTGAGCCTAATTTGTCTTATATCATTTCTGTAAAACTTCATCATATACTTCTGCTTACTGTAGTAAATATTTTGCCTTCAATACATTATATATAATCAATGTAGGTAACTTTTAAATTGTGCTTAAATTTAGCAATTTTTTGCTACAAAATACTAAAGTACATGAATCAAAAGTCAAATTCCCTGTCTTTTTGGGTTTTTATTACTTTTTTTTCTTTTTGCAGGTTTAGAGAAATGATTTTCCTACCTACAGGTATCAGAAACCTGATGGATATCTGAAAATTTGCAGATCAACAAGCCACCATTTGATCAACCATTGAGCTGGTGGTCTCATAGAGCTTTCCTTTTTTGTTCTCCTACCTGCATCACCAGATCTGCTTTTTCTATTATCTGAATGTAAACCTTTTAAAATTTTGGCAGTTATGGGAATTGAACCCCCAAATTTGCACAAGCAGGTAAGCTCTGTCAATGAACTAAAACACCAGCCCTTATCTTAATATTATGTAAACCTTCTGGGTTTTATTATTTCCAATCTTAAGTGTTTATTGGAACCTGTAACATGCATGCATATTGGAATGTAATTTAACCTATGTTAGAGTTTATTTTTGGTAAATTTTATTGATATATGCTAGATATGCAGAATATGTACCACATATATCTTCTTGGATGTACTGTACTAGATACAATGAAAATTTGTTAATATATATGGATTATCCAGTGAAGTACCCAAACCATCACCCTACAACTCAATGAGTATCTCCAATGTTAACATACCATATGAGTAGTATGCAGTTGAATAAAATTTTACAAATCTCAGAAAGCTCCTTCTGTTTCCTTTCTTTTCATTTAATATCCCTCACCTGTAGCCATGATCCCTGTCTCCTTTATACCAAAGATTAGTTTTACCCTCTTTTTGCTTTCAAATAATAGCTTCAGGAAAAGTAAAGATAATGAACTATAGGGAGAGATAGGTAAAAGGCATATAGATGAATTAGAAATTTATTCCAAATTAGGCATGCTGTGACCATCATATGGAAATAGAAAGTAGAACACATACCCTTGAGGTCATGCTGAGAGAAAATAGGACCTGGTACCCAGCTGAAATTTGTGTCTGAGGGAGGAACAATTGATGATGACTTCTGAGGTTCTCACAGTTGTTTCTCTCCTTTCCATATATTAAATAATGGGATTTATTTTTATTCACAAAGCTTCTGTTTTGATTAGACAATCTAAAGTGTATAATTACTTTATTCTGTGTACACTCTGAGCACATTGACAGAGTATAACAACTTGATCTCGGTACATGTCTGTGATTACCATAGTTTTGCACCTCATGGCTTAAAACACTTAAAATATATTTTGCCACTTGATTTTCTGGTCAAAAGTTTTCTTTGGTGATCAATTTTTATAAAAGATTTGTACTTAGATGAATTCTGAATTATGTTTGTTCTTACTGGGAGGGAAAGAATGATTTGATATCATGTGATTGCTTTTGGGGAGATTATCAATCCTAGGGTCTCCAGCATACTAAGTAAGTGCTCTATCAATGAGCTCTGTCCCCTATATGCAGTTTTCAAAGCTGTCATTTGAAAAGAGTTGTCTCAAGGTGCCAAAAATATGCAATGGAGAAAAGATAGCCTCTTCAACAAATGGTGCTGGGAAAATTGGAAATCCATATGCAACAGAATGAAACTAAACCCATATCTCTCACCATGCACGAAACTAAACTCAAAATGGATTAAGGACCTCAGAATCAGACCAGAGACCCTGCATCTTATAGAAGAAAAAGTAGGTCCAGATCTTCAACATGTCGGCTTAGGACCAGACTTCCTCAACAGGACTCCCATAGCACAAGAAATAAAAGCAAGAATCAACAACTGGGATAGATTCAAACTAAAAAGCTTTCTCTCAGCAAAGAAAACTATCAGCAATGTGAAGAAAGAGCCTACAGAATGGGAGAAAATCTTTGCCAATCATACTTCAGATAGAGCACTAATCTCCAGAATCTATAAAGAACTCAAAAAACTCTACACCAAGATTACAAATAACCCAATTGACAAATGGTCTAATGAAATGAACAAAAACTTCACAGAAGAAGACCTACAAGCAGTCAACAAACATATGGAAAAATGTTCAACATCTCTAGTAATAAGAGAAATGCAAATCAAAACCACCCTAAGATTCCATCTCACCCCAATTAGAATGGCGATTATCAAGAATACAAGCAAACAACAGGTGTTGGCGAGGATGTGGGGAAAAAGGTACACTCATACATTGCTGCTGGGGTTGCAAATTAGTGCAGCCACTCTGGAAAGCAGTATGGAGATTCCTTAGAAAACTTGGAATGGAACCACCATTTGACCCAGCTATCCCACTCCTTGGCCTATACCCAAAGGACTTAAAATCAGCATACTACAGAGATACAGCCACATCAAAGTTCATTGCTGCTCAATTCACCATAGCCAGATTATGGAACCAACCTAAATGCCCTTCATTGATGAATGGATAAAGAAACTGTGGCATATATATACAATGGAATATAACTCAGCCATAAAGAATGATAAAATTATGGCATTTGCAGGCAAATGGATAAAATTCGAGAATATCATGCTAAGTGAGATAAGTCATTCTCAAAAAGCCAAAGGAAGAATGATCTTGCTGATAAGTGGATGATGACACATAATGGGGCGTGGGAGGGGTTAGTTTTAGTGTTAGGGAGGGGGACAAGAATGGGGGAAGGAAGGACTGTATAGAGGGAAAAGAGGGGTAGGAGGGGTGGGGGGAAAGGAAAAAATAACAGAATGAATCAACCAACATTACCCTATGTAAATTTATGATTACAAAAATGGTATGCCTTTACTCCATGTACAAACAGAGAAACAACATGTATCCCATTTGTTTACAATAATAAAAAAGAGTTGTCTCTTGCAGTCTATGTGAAACCCTATTGTGAATGCTTAGTGATTAGCCTTTCCCAACTTTCCCAATTTTATGTAGGTTTCCATTTTCCCAAGCCCAATTTCTGACTGCAAGTAAAACTATGATAAATATAAAATTTCATCTCTTACTCAACTTCTAAAGCTCTCCAATTTTACAGTTTTTAAAAATGGAAACAGTTGGTTACAGTCAAATTGTCAAACATCTATCAAGTTTCAAAATATACTTGATGTTGGAATATTGAAAGAGTCAGAAGTATACCAAAGATTAGTTTTACCCTATTTCATAATTGAAATAGTCAACATACCGTACATAAGGATTGGAAAATGGTCTGCAGTGAATACCTTGTTTTATTTTAAGACCCCAAATTTTAAACTAAATTTTTGGATTTTAAGACACTAAAGAATCTTGTAAAAATTACTATCTGATTTTTTTCTTTTAAATAAATCAAAAAATAATTTTTTATCCAATCTTTGAATTCCTATGGAGACTTGAAACCAACATGATGCTATTTGTTTCAGGTTCTACAATCAAAATAAAATTAAAAAGAAAACCAATTTACATTCTACTATAGATCAGGAAACATGCAAACCCAAAACCAGTAATGTAAGTCTCATTTTTCCCTCCTTGCAAGCTTTAAAAGTGAGTTCTCAAATCCTTTCTTTTAATCCTTAAACTCATTGCTTATTTTTTATTGTGTCAATAAATGGGGTAGGTGAAATATATAAAAATATGTCACAGAAACCCAATATATCCAATGTATATTTTAAAAGAAAATTTAAAAATGTAAGCAAACTTAACAGCAAAGATTTGAAAAAAAAAATACATACAGGTGGAAAATAGAAACTGAGAGAGCAAAATTAAAAAAAAATAGTAAACAGAAGCCAAGAATAAGAATTTTCTTAAAAAATTGTTTTCTAGAATCCATTTGCAAAAGTAGAAGATACAATAATAATCTAAAAAAAGATTCACTTCTTGCACAGATAATGCTAATATCCATAAATAAAAAGTTATTTAGGGGCTGGGGAGATATCTCAGTTGGTAGAGTGCTTGCCTTGCAAGCACAAGGCCCTGGGTTTGATCCCCAGCACCACAAAAAAAAAAGCTATTTAAAGGAAATAATGCATAACTTCACTGTTATAGGTATATAAAGCATATTATTAAAACATTACATTGTACTCCATCCTAGAAAATCAAATATGCATTTTTTCTGAAACTGTCAAATAAAACTGATATGTAGTGATTAGATTTGACATCACTTACCATTTTAGACAAAACAATAAACTTTCCAAACTTGAAATGACCAAAAGTAGAAGAAGTACCACAAAGAAATTGTTTTTATCCTTTTGTTACAATGATATACACCAAGTTAAAATTATGTAGAAAACTGCAAGTCCAACTAAGAGGTGCTTAATTCAAACTCTAGTCATATGTAGTATATTACTACATGACTGAAGAAGTGCTTCTTTTTGTTTTTTTTGTTACCTTTTTTCTTCATGTAGATGAAGTTTTTCATGAAAAACATTAAATTAGACAAATAAAGTTTTAGAACCATCATATGGTACCTACCCAGGTACTGTCTTGTATGTAACTAATTATTTACTAAGTTTATGCTTTCTACTAACCAATAGCTGTGCAGAATAATGAATCAAAACTGTAAGATACAGTATTTTCCAGAAACATATGAAGATTTTATTTCTTATTGATAATAAGGTCAACAACCCACTCTCTGGTACATGAAGTCTGATTCCAACAATTTTTCAATTTATATATAAAGTGAGGTTTACATGATTCACAAAACTATGATAAAATGACATTATTTTCTTATACCTATCTGTGGAATTCAGGTGTTTAAATTCACAAACATGAAACTACTGACTTTCAACTTGAATTTTAAGTTTTGCGTCATCTTTTACTAGAGAAAATAACACTACTTTGAAAACACACATAAGCCAATATGAACAAAATAATGAGTCATGAAAAAATATATAAAATCATTGTCTATAATAATGAGAGTACATGAGAAGACATGCTGTGACCTTTAAACCTTTTTTTTCTGAATAGTAGGGAAATTTTCTTACTCATTTGTGTATGTTAAGTGAATATGAGAATGTCCTTAACATGAAGTACACATTGGTCTAGTGGTGATCTTGACAAAAAAAATGGAGTTTTCTTTAAAAATTATGCAAGTGAACAAAATAGATTGCATAAGTGTACTGACTATAAATTAATTGTTTTAGAGGTGAAAAGTTACTATACAGTTTAAGGAATGATTTATAAAGGGTACATGAAAAATTTAAGACTACAAAGAACCACTCTTTGGAGAATAAAATTGAATGACATTAGAATATGCTAAAAATTTGTTTTTTTTTTAAGAGTAACAGGTTGGCAATAATTAACTGTGTATTTCAGCTAGTGGAGAAGATTGTGAATGTTCCAAACACAAATTATGAATATTTAAGGTGCTAGATATGCCAGTTACTCTCATCTGTTCAGTGCACATATATACATGTATTGAAATGTCATTATACCCAATAAATATATGAGTATTTACCAATTAAAAATAAAGTTATATATAAAGAAAAGCATAATTTAATTATACTGTATTTATGAAGTTAAATTTGAATAATCAGTGTCTAATAGAAACAGCACCACTGAATTCCACCCATGCAAGAAAGTGGAGAATTCAAACAAAAGGCAGTTACATTAGTGAACTATCAGATCCTAATGCAAAGAGTAAAGCATACTGCAATACCCATTTTAGTAATTTCCAACCTTAAGGATTTAATTATCACACCTGAATAGTAATTACTATAATTAATGAATTTTTAAATGAAATTTTTAGAAAAATTTGCTTGCATTTGTATCTGTTGAACCCAAGATTAACAATAGATATAATCACTAGCTTATTTACATGCTCTCCA
Organism: Sciurus carolinensis; assembly: GCF_902686445.1. Lineage (NCBI taxonomy): Eukaryota > Metazoa > Chordata > Mammalia > Rodentia > Sciuridae > Sciurus > Sciurus carolinensis. Next base: position 17,883 of record NW_025920416.1, read on the forward strand.
GTGAAAATTATTCAGAAGACAAAACTCATTTATTTAACATTTTTCAAGCACAATGTTAGGTACTGAGCATACTGTGAAGAAGACAGACATGATCCCTGCTTTCATGAGTTCAAAATCTACAATGATTTGCACCTTATTTTGAATATTTTAAGACTTTAGAAGTTGTATAAACACAGAGTAGCTAAAAAATACAATGAACTTTATATTTTACTATAATATAAAATCTTTCTTAATTCTGCTTTCTAGACAAAAGATAATCATTTTTCTGATATTTCATTGTTCTAAGAAAATACTTCACTTTTTCACAGCCTCAGCAAATTCCTATTCAGATGTCTCTTACAGCAAAAGCACATGAACACTAAAAATATATATGCATAAGATAAATTACAACTTGTAATAGGTCTTCCTATAATTCAGTGGTTTGTAAGCAGTAGCAAGTGCAACAAGAGACTTTTAGGTGGCTTTGTTTCTAGCAACATAATTCATGCATCACAGTCATGAAACTGTATTAATAAGCTGGAGATGCATTTCTAATTTAGCTTTAGAACAGGTGAAGAATATGCTGAGGTTTTGCAGGTGCCATGTTAAAGGTGAGTATGAATTGAAAAACACTGTGGACAGCAGGAGATTACTTCAAACACCCATTTCCCTTCCTGTGAGAATTACTGAATTGCTGTATTTGACAGCAATGGGTTTTTCTCCTTGACATGTGGGGACAGAAAAGAGACTGATAACCTCAATTCTACTGGTCATATATATATATTTTTTTACAAAAATTATCAGCATAGGAATGAGGAATTCACACAGTGGGAAGAAATAAGCACTTCTAATGTACCTAATCTCATAATTTAATATAATGACACAAATGTTCATATATAGACTCATTTTATTGATGTTACACTTAAAAGTCACATCAAACTTGTACTGGGTACGCTATTATTGGAAATGCAACAAAACTGATGAATTCTGACTATCAGCATATATGATTTCTCATTAGTTTAACAGTGTTAAGAGAATACTCCATGTATTATCAATTATATATGCATATTGCATAGCACTTCCCAATCCAGTAACCAGTATTTTAATATGAGATATGATTACTAAATATATCATGATATCCTGGATGGGATTCTGGTACAAAAATGGTTGGTAGTAAAAAAACTAGTGAAATTTGATTAAAATGTGGAGTTCAGTAAATAGTAATGTACCAATATCAGTTCCTTAGTTGTATGAAATGTATTAAAGTAACATTCTACTAATAATAGGATTAACTGGGTATATGGTAAAATCACTGTATTTACTTTGTAATTTCTTTTCTAATCTAAAATTGAAAGTTTATTTAAACAGAAAGTCAATGGGAAGGATGGGATTCAGAAAGGGAGACTGAATATAAAAGAGTTTTATAGGTATAACAGATATTCCAATAACCCTGAGATGAGATGGGACAAAAGAGCAATATGATTGATAAGAAGAGAGTAATTGTAGACAGATTTTTATGATTGTTATTCAGAAAATGGGGGAGTTTCAGGTTTACAGCATGTGTTCTATTATGTAGAAGAGATCAACTAGTTGTTTAGAGTAAGACAGTGCAAATATGCAAAACTGAGGGTCCACTTGAGGTTGATGACCATGAATTTATAAACCCTATCAGCCTTTCTTGTCACTCCCTCCACTAAAAATGCATTCTAGGATTTATTTTCTTAATTCCCATCTAAGATGAAGAGTCTGTTATCCATGGAAACTTGAACTCTTAATACATGTGAGGAATATTTGTTTTTATCCAACTGCTTTCCATACATTTCTAACCTCACCCTTGTTCTTCAAACATAAAGTCTAAGATTCAGATTTCTATATTAAAGAATAGACCTGAATGAGAAAAAAAACTAATTTTAGATACATAATGAATACAACATCTATGTAAATTTGAATTCTAAGTGTTATGAAAAATAATTTTCTTTTCCCACCCCCTTTCCACTATCCCATTCATTTGCCTACTTCCCACCTTCAATTATAAACACAAGGTAAATATTTTTCATTTTGAATATATATTAAAAACAATCTGTTTAGTATTATAAATGATAACAAAAGAGAGGCATGGATAGAAGCTAAAATATAGCTGCCATGATTAATCTGAAACATATCCATTTCAAAATCAAAAAACATGGGAAATGGATAGGAACAGACAACAAAGACTTTCTCATTCATCATCTAAGTGTATGGTTTTGCAAACCATACAAAATTTTGAACATGATTGCCTAAATTATATCTTGCTCTGAAAAGGTAACAAAATTAGGAGGAATGAAACTTTCAATTCTTGAATGTATCCTATCAGCTTGAGAGGAAATGTGTATTTTTAATAGGCTTAAAAACTTTTATTGAAACACAAAATATTTTGCTTTTTTGGTAACACAATAGACATCTGTTTGTTTAGCCTCTAGCAGTCTCCTGTATTCTCATGGGAAATTACATGAGTTCAAATTTCTGAAAAATAAATTTAGAAATAAAAACATCTAATTGAAGGGTAAGAAATTCTTAAAATGTGTTTTTTTTCTTGAACTTGTCACTAACTGTAATGCTACTAATTTAGAAACAGTCTATCTTCCACAGTAATAAAGTGCAAGAAAATAATAAGTAAAAAAGTAATAAAGAGTAACAAGTAAAAATATATAAGTAATAAATAATAAACAGCAGGAAGGAAAATAATAGTTGATAAGGAAGCTTCTTTTCCTTTTTAAAGAATTAATGTGAAAAGATTTTGATAAGTTTGAAAACCTGGGTAAAACTTTTTTTTTTGATTTAACAGTATAATTATTCTTTCATTTAGTGTGCTCAGTTTCCTTCAGTCTTCATTACAGGGAAAGCACCTTTGATTTTAATACTATTGATCAAAATATTAATTTGAATTAAAGCACAAAAAGTAAATTAAATTATTGTTTTATACTTTTGAGACACTTAATGGTCTTATAAAAAATGGAAGCAATGTGTATGTAACTGAAAATTATCTTTGCCATAAGAAAATCTAATACTGGAATATTTTTTGCAAGATGGAATTCAGCATGCTTAGAAATGATAAATTGAGTTAGGGCTCTTTATTACTCTTCATTGTTACCCTCTTATGATACTCTTAACTTGTTCTTCCAAAGTATGTTTTATAGGGTACGTATCCAACAGTTTATAAAGGAAGAAGTAAGCTGACAGAGAATTTGGTAACATTAAAAGAGATCTCTTTGGACCACAAAGAAGGCACACCCTGTAGAGCTATAAGATAAGGTATATTTATTTAGCCTATTTTACAGTAAAAGCTGTATTAGAGTAATTTTAATGCATAAAAGCAAATTAAAATAATGACTGGAAGATATAATTAGACCTTTAAAAATTATTTCTAAAAGTAACATTCAGTAGAAAAAAATTAATATTTTTAAAATATAGTGAAATACTGTGAAGTAATTAAAAGTACTGACATAGTAAATACCTGATAAGGAAATTTTTCATATTGGTATATGGGAAACATGGTAACTGTAAATTAGCTACATATATTAAATATAAGAAATAAATGAAATTTATATAAACATGTCATAATACCATTTTATTTAAAAAGTGAATTATTCAAAATTGTTTTGATTCAGACATGGTGGTAAATGCCTTCAATTCCGGTGGCTCAGGATGCTGAGGCAGGATGGCAGGTTTGAAGCGAGCCTTAGCAACTTAGCGAGGTCCTAAGCAACTTAGCTAGACCCTGCCTCAAAAGAAAAATTAAAGAAAAAGCAGAGAGGCTAAGGATGTGAGTCAGGTTCAATCCCTGGTATCAAAACAAATAAAAAATAAATAAATAAATAAATAAATAATGTTCGAGGCAACTGATTAGCAACCTAGCAGAAAAAAGCTTACCTTGAACTGCATATAAATTAATCCCATAGGCTCAAAACGTTAACATTAAAGAAAAAAAAGCAGAAGATGGTGAGTTATAATATTAGAGGTGACAGGTATCATAATATCAAACTCAAAATCATTAAAAAGGTAAAAGTTGATACCTTCAGTTTTTCTACCACTCATCCTCTTGGCAAATTGCTGTTTTTAACTTTAGAGAATATTATATACAGTTGGTTTATATGTCATACTTACTTCAAGATTTTATAAATCTGGCCTTCCACAGACTAAAAAATTGGCTTTTATTTCTGTTTTACAGTTTCACTCTTAAAGGATTGAAAACATGCAAACATAGTAACCTTACATGACATTGTTCACCAAGGTAAATCTTTGACTCTGGTCCTTGAGTATCTGGTAAGCAATTAAAAAATACTCAATATTTTATTTTTCTTTAGTAATCGAAAATTTGACTTTTTTAACAGTCCCAGGGCCATTGTTTTTCTATTTATTGGCATTTAAATTGATTAAGTGGTGCATTCTGTATCTTTTCCTGACAAACACTTTTCTTTAAAAAATTAATTACTATTAGGTTAATGAGCCATGCATTCTAAAACTGTTATCATGTAGTAAAATGCTGTGTTTTTTCAGGGTAAAGACCAAAAACAGTACATGGATGACTGGGGGAACAAGATGAGTATGCAAAATGCAAAGGTATGTTTATTGTGTAATGTTAAAAAGTCTTCTAAAATATTTTTGATATTTTATTTCACATTATAACTGATCATCCTACATGTGTAGAATAAGTCTCTGCAGGTATATTTAAATTTCTGAAAAAAAAATCCAAATGATGGGTACATTTTGCAAAAGGCCACCTTTAAAATAAACTCTTCTAATATATTTAAACTGGTATTAAATTATACAATAACAGTGCATTTTCAGGGTTATGCATTATGAATAAGGGTTATAAGTAAGACCAGAAACATATAGGTATTGTGATTGCTTTGTTTGAAGTAATTATCTGTATTGTCAGAAGGAACAATCAGATAAGTGTGTTTTTGTAGTATATCTAAGAATTCAAATAATGCTAAAGAAGTTTGCTATAACAATCAGATCCAGAGAAACCCAGAAGTTATTAGATGAATAAACACACTTGACATACTTGTGTTCTTATAGATTTCTTTTTTCTGAGTGGCATATTTTACTTTTCAAAGATTTTATTTGTCCAAAGTTCAACAGTTTATAGAAACCTATTTTGAAAATAGACTGTCCCATCTTGTGTGTTTGAGACCTTTATAATTCTGTAGATAGTAAAAATAACTTCAAGCTTACATTTTTTTTATTGTAAACAAATGGGATTTCCTGTTGTTTCTGTGTTTGTACATGGCATAAAGGCATATCATTTGTGTAATCATAAATTTACATAGGGTAATGTTGTTTGATTCATTCTGTTATTTTTTCCCTTCCCCCCACCCTTCCCACACCTCTTTCCCTCTATACAGTCCTTCCTTCCTCCATTCCTGCCCACCTCCCTAACCCTAACTCGAACCCTAACACTAACCCCACCCACACTCCATTATGTGTCATCATCCACTTATTAGTGATGTCATTCGTCCTTTGGTTTTTTGAGAATGGCTTATCTCACTTAGCATGATATTATCCAATTTCATCCATTTGCCTGCAAATGCCATAATTTTATCATTCTTTATGGCTGAGTAATATTCCATTGTATATATATATACCACAGTTTCTTTATCAATTCATCAACTGAAGGACATCTAGATTGGTTCCACAATCTGGCTATTGTGAACTGAGCAGCTATGAACATTGATGTGACTGTATCTCTGTAGTATGCTGATTTTAAGTCCTTTGGGTATAGGCCAAGGAGTGGGATAGCTGGGTCAAATGGTGGCTCCATTCCAAGTTCTCTAAGGAGACTCCACTCTGCTTTCCAGAGTGGCTGCACTAATTTGCAGCCCCACCAGCAATGTGAGTGTACCTTTCTCCCCACATCCTCTCCAACACCTGTTGTTGCTTGTATTCTTGACAATCGCCATTCTAATTGGGGTGAGATGGAATCTTAGGGTGGTTTTGATTTGCATTTCTCTTATTACTAGAGATGTTGAACATTTTTCCATAAGTTTGTTGATTGCTTGTAGATCTTCTTCTGTGAAATGTCTATTCATTTCCTAAGCCCATTTGTCGATTGGATTATTTGCATTCTTGGTGTAGAGTTTTTTGAGTTCTTTATACATTCTGGAAATTAGTGCTCTGTCTGAAGTATGAATGGCAAAGATTTTCTCCCACTCTGTAGGCTCTTTCTTCGCATTGCTGATAGTTTCCTTTGCTGAGAGAAAACTTTTTAGTTTGAATCTATCCCAGTTATTGATTCTTGCTTTTATTTCTTGTGCTATGGGAGTCCTGTTGAGAAACTCTGGTCTTAAGCTGACATGTAAGATCTGGACCTACTTTTTCTTCTATAAGATGCAAGGTCTCTGGTCTGATTCTGAGGTCCTTAATCCATTTTGAGTTTAGTTTCGTGCATGGTGAGAGATATGGGTTTAGTTTCTTTCTGTTGCATATGGATTTCCAGTTTTCCCAGCACCATTTGTTGAAGAGGCTATCTTTTCTCCATTGCATATTTTTGGCCCTTTTGTCTAGTGTGAGAAAATTGTATTTATTTTGGTTTGTGTCCTCTATTCTGTACCATTGATCCACCTTTCTCTTTTGGTACCAATACCATGCCGTTTCTGTTACTATTGCATTGTAGTAGAGTTGAAGATCTGGTATTGCGATACCCCTTGCTTCACACATTCGGCCAAGGATTGCTTTTGCTATTCTGGGTTTTTTATTCTTCCAGATGAATTTCATAATTGCTTAGTCTATTGCTATAAGGTACATCATTGGAATTTTAATTGGAATTGCATTGAAACTGTATAGCACCTTTGGTAGTATAACCATTTTGACAATATTAATTCTTTCTATCCAAGAACATAGGAGATCGTTCCATCTTCTAAGATTTCCTTTAATTTCTTTCTTTAGTGTTCTGTAGTTCTCATTGTAGAGGTCTTTCACCTCTTTTGTGAGATTGATTCCCAAGTATTTTATTTTTTTCGATGCTATTGTGAATGGGGTAGTTTTCCTAATTTCTCTTTCTGAAGATTCATCACTTATGTATAAAAATGCATTAGATTTATGTGCATTGATCTTATATTCCGCTACTTTACTGAATTCACTTATGAGTTCTAAGAGTTTTCTGGTGGAATTTCCTGGTTCCTCTAAGTATATAATCATATCATCAGCAAATAGGGGTAGTTTGTGTTCTTCTTTTCCTATTCATATCCCTTTAATTTCTTTGGTCTGTTTAATTGCTCTGGCTAGAGTTTCAAGGACGATATTGAATAGAAGTGGTGAAAGAGGGCATCCCTGCCCTGTTCCAGTTTTTAGGGGAAATACTTTCAGTTTTTCATCATTTAGAATGATATTAGCCATGGGCTTAGCATAGATGGCCTTTACAATGTTAAGGAATGTTCCCACTATCCCTATTTTTTCTAGTGTTTTGAGCATGAAGGGGTGCTGTATTTTATCAAATGCTTTTTCTGCATCTATTGAAATAATCATGTGATTCTTGAGTTTACATCTATTCATATGGTGAGTTACATTTATTGATTTCCTGATGTTGAATCAACCTTGCATCCCTGGGATGAAACCCACTTGATCATGGTGCACTATCTTTTTAATATAGTTTTGTATGAGATTTGCTAAAATTTTTTTGAGAATTTTTGTATTGATGTTCATTAAGGATATTGGTCTGAAATTTTCTTTCCTTGATGTGTCTCTGTCTGGTTTAGGTATTAGGGTGATATTGGCTTCATAGAATGAGTTTGGGAGGGTTCCCTCTTCTTCTATTTTATGGAATACTTTGAGAAGTATTGGAATGAGCTCTTCTTTAAGGTTTTGTAGAACTCGGCTGAGAACCTATCTGGTCCTGGACTTTTCTTTGTTGGTAGGCTTTTGATGACTTCTTCTATTTCATTACTTGAAATTGGTCTATTTAAATTGTGTATGTCCTCCTCGTTCAGTTTAGGCAATTCATATGTCTCTGGAAACCTGTTGATATCCTCGAAATTTTCTATTTTGTTGGAGTATAGATTTTCAAAATAGCTTCTAATTATGTTTTGTATTTCAGTCGTATCTGTTGTGATATTTCCTTGTTCATTCTGAATTTTAGTGATTTGGGTTTTCTCTCATCTTCTCTTTGTTAGTGTGAATAAAAGTTTATCAATTTTGTTTATTTTTTCAAAGAACCAACTATTTATTTTATCAATTTTTTGTATTGTTTCTTTTGTTTCAATTTCATTGATTTTAGCTCTGAGTTTAACTATTTCCTGTCTTCTACTAATTTTGGTGTTGGTCTGTTCTTCTTTTTCTAGGGCTTTGAGCTATAGTGTAAGATCGTTTATTTGTTGAGTTTTACTTCTTTTATTAAATGAGCTCCATGAAATAAATTTTCCTCTAAGTACTGCTTTCATAGTGTCCCAGAGATTTTTATATGATGTTTCATTTTTCTCATTTACCTTTAAGAATTTTTAAATTTCCTTCTTATATCTTCTGGTATCCATTCATCATATAATAGCATATTGTTTAATCTCCAGGTGTTGGAGTCGTTTCTGTTTTTTACTCTTTTATTTATTTGTAACTTCAATCCATTATGATCTGATAGAATACAAGGTAGTGTCTCTATCTTCTTGTATTTGCTAACATCAGCTTTGCGGCCTAATATATGGTCCATTTTAGAGAAGGATCCATGTGCTGCTGAGAAGAAAGTGTATTCACTCTTGGTTGAATGGTATATTCTATAAATGTCTGTTAAGTCTAAATTATTGATTGTGTTATTGAGATGTATGTTTTCTTTTTTTAATTTTTGTTTGGAAGATCTGTCCAGTGGTGAGAGATGCGTGTTAAAATCACCTAGTATTATTGTGTTGTGATCTATTTGGTTTCTGAGATTGAGAAGGATTTGTTTGACATACATGGATGAGCCACTGTTTGGGGCATAGATGTTTATGATTGTTATATCTTGCTGATTTATGCTTCCCTTAAGCAGTATGAAATGTCCTTCTTTATCCCTTCTGACTAACATTGGCTTGAAGTCCACATTATCTGAAATGAGGATGGATACGCCAGCTTTTTTGATGAGTCCATGTGCATGGTATGTTTTTCCCCATCTTTTTACCTTTAGTCTATGGGTAGCTCTTTCTATGAGGTGAGTCTCTTGCAGGCAACATATTGTTGGATCTTTCTTTTTAATCCAATCTGCAGGTCTATGTCTTTTGATTGATGAATTCAGGCCATTAACATTCAGGGTTATTATTGAGATATGATTTGTATTCCTGGACATTTGGTTCATTTTTTAAAATTTTATTTATTTATTTGACACAACTTGGTTCCTTCTTTATTTGACAGTTCCTGTAGGATAATTCCTCCCTTTGCTGATTTGTTTCTTTGTTTTTTATCTCTTCCTCATGGAATATTTTGCTGAGAATGTTCTGTAATGCTGGATTTCTTTTTGTAAATTCTTTTAGCTTTTGTTTATCATGGAATGATTTTGTTTCATAATCAAATTTGAAGGTAAGTTTTGCTGGGTATAAGATTCTTGGTTGGCATCCATTTTCTTTCAGAGCTTGAAAAATGTTGTTTCAGGCCCTTCTAGGTTTTAGGTTCTGGATTGAAAAATCTGCTGATATCCATTTTGTCTTCCCCCTGAATGTAATTTGTTTCTTTTCTCTCGCAGCTTTTAAAATTCTGTCTTTATTTTGTATGTTAGGTATTTTAATTATAATGTACCTTGGTGTGGGTCTGTTGTAATTTTGTATATTGGAGTCCTATAAGCCTCTTGAACTTGATTTTCCATTTCATTCTTCAGATTTTGGAAAATTTTCTGATATTATTTCATTGAATAGATTGTTCTTTCCTTTGGTTTGTTTCTCTAAGACTTCCTCAATCCCAATAATTCTCAAATTTGGCCTTTTCATGATATCCCATAGTTCTTGGAGATTCTGTTCATGATTTCTTACCATCTTCTCTGTTTGTTCAACTTTGTTTTGAAGGTTAAATATTTTGTCTTCAATATCTGAGGTTCTGTCTTCCAGGTGTTCTACCCTATTGGTTATGCTTTCTATGGAGTTCTTAATTTGATTTATTGTTTCCTTCATTTCAAGAATTTCTGTTTGGTTTTTTTTCAATATCTCTAACTCTTTATTGAAATGATCTTTTGCTTCCTGTATTTGCTCTTTTAACTGTCGATTGGTGTGATCATTCAATGCCTGCATTTGCTCTTTCTTCTCATCATTCAATGCCTGCATTTGCTCTTTTATCTCATTGTTTGCTCTTCTGTTCATTTTAATAATGTACATTCTGAACTCTCTTTTTGTCATTTCTTCTGCCATGCTGTCATTGGATTTTATTGATATAACATCTAGATTTGTTTGAGCATTTTCTTCCCTTGTTTTCTCATATTGTTCAGGAGTCAGTGGATCATTAAGATATTGCAGATTTCCTCTATTGACTTATAATGTCCCTGAAGATTGCTAGTATATCCCCTCTTATCCTTCAGTAGCCTGAAATCTTGGAGGAAGTTGATAATGCGGTGCTCCACAAGGAAGCTGCCTGTCTAGTGGTGGTGACCCTCACGTGGGGTATATTACCTTATAGTGGGCAGAGGTACCTCCACTTGTTGACCAATGGTCATGCAAAATCGATCTAGGCTGCAGGCTTAGGTATGGCCTGTTTGTACCTGTGTGTCTGGTTTTATGTCCTTGTGGGAAAACCTCACCTGGCAGGGAAAACTCACCCAGTGGAGAGGTCTCGCTGGTCAGTTCTCCTCCTAGAGGTTCCCCTCAATCTACAACTACTGCCTGGACTGGGTTGCCTTCCTCTGCAATGTTCCCAGGGGCCTGGACCTACCTCCTGGGTCTGGGAGCCTCACCCTTCACAGAGGAGTCTCCTTAGGCTGCCTTTCCTAAGAGAATCTGCCCGCAGTCCTGGAACCTTCACTCCACCCCTAAGCCTGTCTCTGTGCGGCTCTTCCACCAAGAAGCCTCCTAGGTCCTGGGACCCCGCTCTGCACCTAGTCACCTGGTTATGTGGCCCCTCCTCTTAGCAGCCACCTGGAGCCCTGTACAACAGCTTCGAGTCCCAGAGACCCGCCACATGCCTCTTCCTCCAGACAGTTGCCTTGTGTTCCGACGCAGTCTCTAGGAGTCCAAGCAACTCACTTCACATCTCCTCCTCCTGCCAACCGCCCATAGCCCTAGGCAGTCACTCCAAGTCCAAGTGACCCGCCCTGTTTCTCCTCCTCCTCAGGGTAGCCCCCCGGGTTTTCAGGAGTGGTCGCTTCGAGACCAAGCGACCCACCACACTCCTTTTCCAGGCAGTCCACCAGTGTTCAGGAGCGGTCCCTCTGAGACCAAACAACTCACCACTCGCCTCTTCCTCTGAGCAGCCACCCGGAGCTCTGATGCAGTCACCCCTAGACCAAGTGACCCGCCATGCTCCTCCTCTTCCTCCGGACAGCCCCCCAGTGTTCAGAAGCAATCTCTCTGAGTCCAAACAGCTCACCATGCAGCTCCTCCTCTGGCAACCACCTGTAGCTCTGATGCAGTCACTACTAGACAGAGTGACCCGCCGCGCTCCTCCTCTTCGTCCAGGCAGCCCCCAGTTTTCAGAAGCGATAGCTCTGTGTCCAAACAGCTTGCCATGCAGCTCCTCCTCAGGCAGCCGCCCGGAGTCCCAGTGGTTGCTCTGAGTCCAAGCACTGTGCTGAGCGGCCTCCTCTACGATGTTCCCAGTTGTCCGTGTTTACCGCTGTAGCGGGGGGATGGACGTCTTGCCAAGCAACTCTACTTCACAATGTTCTCTGCGTTCCGGGACTACCACCCCATCTGGGACACCTCCCCAATGGGAGAGACTCACCCGGAGGCTTTGAGTTGGTCCCAAGTCTCTCACTATCTCCTCTTTTGAATCCTTCGTCCTGGAGCAACATGAAATGCAGCCTCCTTTTAGTCCGCCATCTTGAAACCCCCCCAAACTTACATTTTTTAATAGTGAATTTGGTAAATATAAAGGTAAGCCCATTTCTGTTATTGATAGAGAAATCTGAACATATGGCTAACACATTGCTAAGAATTTTAGAAAAAGTCTTTAAAAGTATTTCCATATACATTTCATGAGGATTGTTTTCATCATAGTTCTATTTTCCTTTCCAAGGTGTTTTGAAGGTTATTTGTAGATTTTCTCGTTGTTAATATTCTTTTTTTTTTCTACTTTTATATTAGCACTAATTTGTAAACAAAAATTGTCTTTAATACTCATCATTTGACAGAGGTGTGAAAAGTCTTTTAAGTCAGGTCTAAATAGCTGGAAAATAGTTTATTGTTTGTTAAAATTGCATTTAGTGTTTTCCAAATACAAAATTTAACAGGAGTATATTGAAAAGTAACTGTGCTCACCACTGAAACCCAAATGCAAGCCAACAGGAGTGTATTCAAGTAGTAACTTTAGAGTTTTCAAAACACATAAATAAATATGTGGAGTCTGAAGACGTCACATCTTACAGTCTATTCAGGCCATGTGTGGTGGTGCATGCCCACAACACAGTTATTTGGGAAACTGAGGTAGGAGGATCACAAATTTGAGGGCAGCCTGAGCAATTTAATGAGACCCTGTCTCAGAATTAAAATGCAAGAGAATTGGGGCCATTGCTCTGATGAAGAGAGCTCTTGAGTTCACTCCTACTGCAACCCTCCAAAAAACCACCAGAGGCATTCCTGCCATTAATCACCTGTTGCCTTGGCTTATTCTTGGTATTCAGATGTTATTTTTCATCTATAAGTGAACTGAAGGTACCACTTGAGTCTTCAGTACTTAACGTTATTTTTGGTAACCCCAGAATATCAAGATGTGTTCCACATCTCTCTTTTCACCACAATACACAACAAAACCTCTACCATTAACCTTATAGGAATTGCTTTTTTCAGAGCACTATAGTACATTACTCCTTTTTGAATCACTGCTGATTTTGAAACTGAGTAGGAATTGGTAAACGTAAAATATCCAGCAGGTAGGTGTTAAAAGCTGATTGAGTTATTTTTATAACTGGTAATTTGCCAGGATGTGCAGCCCCATTCTCTGTAATACCTGAGACTTTACATAAAGCCACCAGGTCCAATGCCACATTTAAAACTACTGAACCATATCAGATTGTTTTTTAAGGGAGTAAGTGCCTGTTTGATTGCATACTGGTATTTTATAATCAAACTATAAACTTTAGTATTATAGAGGATACATCTGTTTAGGCTGCTTTCTCTAATAAATGAACTATTACTATGAAAACAAAATTTTGTTATATTTATAATATTTTCATAGACACTGTCGACAAAAAGGATAGATGTTTCAAACTGAACAATGGACTAAAATTGAGAGAACAACTTGAAGTGGAAAAGGCATTGGGCATTGTCCTTAAAATGATATAATTTCTTGTTTTTTTTTTAATTTTCTAAACCAGTTGCTTTTCTGCTTATCATAGCTTATGCAAATACTAAATATATCTTGATATCTGTAAAACTAATTTTTACTTACTTGCTTTTGTAGCTGTTTCTATAGCAAATTCTGCATGGGTTAACTTATTCCTACAGAAGAATGGTGTTACACTGAGTCTTGAAACAACAGAACTTTATCATTAATGAAAAAGAGGAATTAAAGGTATCAGATTTTGGTATGGAATGATTAAATATTTATAAATTCCTCCAGGTGGTTAGGTATAAAAGAACAACCATTTTTCAATGTGTCACCACTTTCATGTGAGTTTGGAAATTTTCTCTGAACCCACTGAACAATTTTTGACAGAATTTTGTGGGGAGTTTACATTGGTTGTTAGCAACAAGTACTAAAAGGTGTGAGTTCCCAGGCGTGGCCCATGGACCCCAGGTTTCTGATACCCTTTCAGGTAGTGTACAGAGGTAAAAACATATTTTCAGAAGTACACTATGTTAGGGGTCGCTGGCTCAGTTGTGGCTCACTGGTAGCTCCCAGAAAAACACTCCACAGACATGAGAACTCACACAAAAGACTTTATTTATGGGGACGGATAAGGTACGTTCGGGGTGGAAAAAGAAAAGAAAGAGAGAAGATGGCGTATGGCTTCTCCCAGATATTGGAATTTCATGGACTGGGAGGAACCAATTGTGGAGGAGAATTCTTGCAGACTGACTGATTGACCAATAACATGTTAGGACGTAATGTGGGAGGCAGGAAGATGACGGCAGCGTAAGCTGGACACTCCTGTAATGTAAGAGGCGGGCAGAATGCAGACTGACAGGTGATGGGGAGGCGGGAAATTCCTGTAATGGAAGAGACAGGCGGAGCGCAGGTTGACAAGTGGTTGGGAGGCAGGAAACTCCTGTAAATGGAGAGAAGGGCTTTATACCTTACACACTAAATGCTATTTGCTTTTTTCCCTGTGTTAATATTTGCACTGTTGATCCAGAAGCAATAAGAATAAAACTGCTGTTTCCTGGTATTTGTTCAGGCAGTGCCACCAAAGTATATCATAGTATTCTTCACCACTGCACATTCTTAAAGAAAAAGTATCAGTTACACCTAAAGTATTTTGACAAGAAGTAAAATGCATTAATTTTATTAAATTTACATCCTTGAGTAAATGGCCAGTATTTTTGTGTTGTATATGTATGATGAAATGGGAATTATATAAAAACACAAGGACTCTCCACAGAAATACTATAGCTATCACAAGGAAAAAATTTTGGGTGATTATTTGGCTACAAGATGAACTAACCCTCTCTTTTTTTTTTTCAAGGAACATCATTTTTTTCTAGAAAATATGACCAATAGACAAATTGTGGTTATTCAGATTTAGATATTTGGCAGATTTTTCTTGAAAAATTAATAAAGTAAGCTTGTCACTTCAAGGAAATCACTGCTAGTATTTCTTGCCAATAATAAAATTGAGGTTTACAAATACAAATTAGATTTTGAATTTTTGGATCTGCTACTTTAAGTTTAATATCTTCCCACTACTTAGAAACTTTTCTGATGAAGTCAGTTGTGATATTAACAAATAGAGGTTTTTAAAAATTTTGAATAAATATATAAAAACCTTAATCTATAAATCAAGAATAAATATTTTACCAGCTATCAGCATCTTATATTGTAGAATCATGCATGGTAAAAATTCATTTAAAGTAGAAGATAGACCAGTGAATTTTAACAAAATATGAATAGTTTATTGATATAATTTTGGTTACCATATAACCTCAAAGAAAGAACTTAATCTAATTCTAATATATCAAAGAACACTGTCTACAATAATTAGAAAATACTGTTAAAATATTTCTCTTCTTTTCCAACTTCATATCTGTGAGATTTGATTTTCTTCATATAGCTATATATATTGATATGTTGTGATAAGGAGTAAAGCAACATATCACAACAGATAGAAAGCAAAAGCAAATACAAAATACAGCTGTCTTCTATCAAAACAGACTCTAAACAATTTATTGAAATGTTAAAAAAGACCATTCTTAACTTATTTTTGGAAAAAAATTTCATAAAAATGTTATTCATGCTAATGAGAGGCATTTTTAATACATAACTAAATGTTTTAATTTTTTCATATTTTATGGCAAACATCAGCAGTAATTCATATAAGTAAAAATACTTGGGGGTCCCTAATAATTTTTAAGAACTTAAAATGAGTTCCAAGACCCAAGAATTTAAAATCCACTTCTGAAATGGGTTCCCTTTATATGCTTGCCACCATGACTGCATTTATTATGTGCTTAGTAATTTAATTGGTAGCTATTTAATTATATCATTTTATGTAATCTGATTTTAAGGGACTTGAAAGTAAAACAAAATTAGATGTTCTTTTTGTTTTGAGTAAATTGTTTCTACTAGAACAAGAAAGAACTTTGTAGATTAGCTTTGAAATTTTTTTTACTGTCAGAATACTTTGATAGAACTTAGTTTTTAAAAACCCATGCAGTTTTCCAAAATTACATTTTTAATTTTTCACAAATTGTTACAATACTTTCACTTTTGGAAAATTTTACTAAATTTTATAAGTATGAGTTTTTCAGGTTATTATTCAGTAATAAATTAAAAATTTACTTTTAAAATGGTGATTTTGTCTTTGGCAATTTGTATACTTCTCTTCACTTAGTATTTTGCTATTTGTTTGAATGGTAAATTCCTATTTGTATTTCCTTCCTTAAAAAGGAAATGAGTGGACCACCTATGTTTAAAAAATTACAAGTTATTTACATATGCTTGCATAGATTATACAGAATTTTTAAAATAGTTTGTTGTTATTTTCCTTTTAATTGTCCCCACCCCTACTTCTCTCTTTGTCATACTGCATTTACTGCTCTTTTATATAATCACAAAATGAATGGCTGTGACAGAGAGACATTCATGAGTATTTGAAATGCAAAAGGAATGTCAAGAACCATCAACAATTCCCTTTTATATGGGAATACTCTGAGTGCTTTAAATTTTGCCTCTGTCTTCTTTAAAGGAAGCAAAGCAAATTTTATCTTCTCACAGGCCTGTAAAAAGTTCTGATTACTTCCAGGAGCATTGTTGCATGTCTGCAATCCCAGTGGTTTGGGAGACAGAGACAGAATTATTGCAGTTTCAAAAACAGCCTCAGCAAGTTAGGGAAGCTGTTAAACAATTTAGCAAAACCCTGATTCAAAATAATAGCTCAGTTGTAAAGTGGCCATGGGTTAAATCTCCAGTACCAAAAAAAAAGAAGAAAAGAAAGAAACAAAATAGAGAGAAAAGAAATTCTGATTTATCCATGAGATAATATGATAAAATTTGTTGCTTTTGTTATTTATTTTAATGCATTGTAAATACACTTGGGGCTTCAAGTAAGTAAGGGTCAATTAAGTTTGAGTCTTTATGCTGTAAGTTGTTCTTGATCCTTCTGAAAATTCTACCCTTCTTTCATGATCTGTAAAAATCAGAGGTCTAGGAATTACAATATAGTCATTTTCATTAATGATAAAAATTGTCTTGTGTAGAATCATTGGACATTTAGTTAGTTGAGTTTGAGAGATTGTTTATTTCATATCATACCAATATCAAAATTCTGATTGTACACCAGGTACCTATTTGGACAATCATGCTAATTCATGATCTTCTCAGGAACAGGAGAGTAAAATATTGGGGGAACTACAACTGGCAACTTGGAAACCTATAGGATAAGCAAATTTATAGCTCTGTTCTTTACCTCCTTATAACTCAGTCTTACCATCTGAAAGATAAATCATAAAGCAACCTTCCATCCTATTAATTACCAAAATTATAGAAAATAATTTGTTGAAATTATTTCTGAAAGTTGGGAGATTAATAGTAAAATTGATAATAAATAAAATGGTGCTAGCATTCTTCCAGTTACTGTTAGCCATAATTTAACTTTCTGGTATTGCTTATGCAATTTTTATCCAATGTAGTAAAGTATTGATTTGTTTTTTGATATTTTTAATATTTTAATCAGATATCTAAAGTTACGTGTCATATAAAGTTATATGTAATAGTAATCTCAGCCTAAAAAAATTCTCTCATTTGAAATAAAATATATGGTAAAAATAAATTTATTTTCTTAATCTACCTTTCAAAATTGCTCCTTCTTCAAGTGATCAGGATTTAGAGGCTTGGAGATGATAACAACACTAGTGCTAATGGGAGATAAAATTGGGAAGCCTAGTCTTCATTTCTGGATAATTAGTGTATTCCATGTCAAATTGACAAAGGAATGACAAATGTTTTTCATCATTTACAGCAATTAGTAATACTCAAAAGCAACGAGGTCTCTCTCAGTCTAAACTTATCCATTTAACAAGAAGAGTACAGAATCCATTGTAATTTCTATTCCATGGAAACCTTTT
Source organism: Sciurus carolinensis (assembly GCF_902686445.1). Lineage (NCBI taxonomy): Eukaryota > Metazoa > Chordata > Mammalia > Rodentia > Sciuridae > Sciurus > Sciurus carolinensis. The sequence continues at coordinate 35,720 of NW_025920416.1, forward strand.
TTGAATGGATTTCTGCAAGGTAATTGTTTGTAAAACTCAACTGGATTATGTACTCATGACTTCAGTATTTTTAATAAAAAAATTGTAGAGCAAATGAATGTTAGAATTAGGTTAAAAGTGATAAAAGTTTATAACTGTGGCAAGTAAAATTATGTATCTCAGTGTCATTAATCTATTTTGGATTAATTTAATTTCAGCTAGAAAATAACTTTGGCACTATGACTTATGGACAAAAGGAAAACTTCTTTAACTTAGATTAAGATAAACTAAACATCTACACCTTATACCAGGTACATTCAGCACATAAAAGTAATGAAATTTTGTGGTCTCAGAATTATTGCATTTAGTTTTATTTTATAATAATATGCTGGCCCAAGACCACATGTACTCAGCAGAATTCATAAAACCAATTTTGTTGAAGCTTCATAAAGCCATGGAGTCGCCATCTCTGTCCCTGTGAATGGAGTCATGGTGAGGATAGGGACTAAGAAATACTCTATATTCTTAATGGATTTCAGTATATTTAATTCTTTGTTTTCTTTTCCCTAGTAGAGACTAGCCTGATCCATATCAGTTCCCACATGATCTACTCAAGTGATTTTGTCACACTATGGTATCAGCCACCTGATGTGCTCTTGGTTCTGCAGAGTACTCAACAATGATTGAGGAGTGGTAAATATATACAGATACAATATTACTACATTTATACTTTTGAAATCATGTAGCTGATAACACAGGGCATACTAATAGTAATCTTAAAAGAGTTTTTATTTTAAAGAGCCACAGCAGTGAATAAAAGTTCTGGCATGGTATCAAGATTATCTATGTTTAAACATCAATTTCATTATCCAAATCACTGGCCTGTGCCTTAGATTCCACATTTAAGTGAATGAGAATATTTAACAATAACTACATTAATGTTCTGTACAAATGTTAAGTCCAAAGTAATTAACACATAAAAAATTTAGGAAAGTATTGATTGACACCATAATTGAAAGAAAAATTATTTTATCATTATTTAACATTCACCAAAATCTACCAGTTCTAAAAACATAATTAAAATGCTGTAACCATCTTTCTCATGCATCACCTTGATCTCAATATTCCCCTATTTAAATACCTTTGTGGCCAGTGCACTCATTAAGCTATAAAGTGCATTTCTTAATCCAATACTTAGAGATTTCCATAAAATGTCTGTAAACTACTTTTTCCAACAATTTAAAACTATTTCTCAATGCAAATATTCCCTTTTAGCTAAATGTACTTCAGAAAAACCTGGGTTTTCCCATCTTTGCTTTATGTGTTCATATCACTTCACCTATCCCAATTGTCTGCTCTGTTGCTCTAACTGGGGCCTGTGCCTCATAACCTTCAAAACACAACTTTTCATAAATCCTATCCTGAATACAACCTTGCCTCTGGGTGCAATTTCTTCCTCTGACTGGCAGTGCATTTATTTTCTGTATTTATGTATTAAGTCATAAACTTCTATCATTGCCTTGAGCAACTTTATAAAATCTTGTTTTGTGTAGCATTTTTCTTTATATAAAATTTGAGTAATATGTGTATAACATGAAATTTTTCATTTTAACAAGTTTCAAGTGTAGTTTTCAGATCTTAAAAATGTTCACATCATTGTTCACCTATCTCTGTCTTCAGAACTTTTATCTGTCTGGCAAAACTGAAACTCTGTACCAATTAGACAACTTTCTATTCCACCTCTTTCTGCAGTCCCTGAAAATTACCATTCTTTTTTTCTCTGAAATTTATGGAGCACCCCATAGGAATGGAATTACACAGCACTTTTTGTAACTGACTCATTTAAATTATTTTCCTTAGTATAATGTCTTCAGGGTTTATCCATGTTGCAGATTGTGTCATGAGGACTTTCTTTTCAGACATTTACATACATGCCACCGTTTGTTTATCAATTCATCTTTCAAAGAGCATTGGAGTTGCTTCTGTATTTTAACTTATGTAAACAATGCTGCTATAAATGTGAACATGCAAATATGTGTTCAAGATTTGCTTTCACTTCTTCTGGGTCTAGATCTGGGAGTGAAATTTCTGGATCACAGTGATTCTGTTTTTAAGTTTTTGAGGAACAACTGTACAGTTTTCCATTTCAATCATATTATTTTGATTTCTGTATAATATTTTAATATTTAAAGTTAGATTTTACATAATTTTTAAATATTTGCTAGATTGTGAGATATTAATGGAAGGACTATGTCTTAAATGCCTGTGAGTTCACACAACTGCTAGATAATACTGTTTCTACATTGAGCCTCTCTATTTTTCTTCTCTTACAAACACACACACACACACACACACACACACACACACACACACACACACCACCCTGCATCTGCATTTTCTCTCTTCTTCCTGCATTAGAAAGGATTGAATTATTTGTTTCCCTTTATCCCTGTTACCTTATGCCCTAGTTCATGCCACCATCATCTCCCAAATTACAACAATCTCCTTATTTGTTGGTTTTCCTTCCTGTCTTGCCTCTTTCAGCCCAAAAGTATTAATAATTTCTATCATTTTAATTTCAGATGAAATAAAATATCTCATAAATGTAAAATGTTCTCTAACCACTTTCTTAGTAATGTCTACATATATGTGCATAAGGATAATTTACATTAATATGTATAAATTTCTATGTATATTTATTTTTTTAATTCAGGATCTCCATCTCAGGAATCTTGGCCAGGTGTTTCTTCAAATGATTAATTCAAGAACTACAACTTTCCAAATTATAAACGACAGCCTCTAATTAGTCATGAACCCAGGTATTTTTTAAATGAAAAGGGGAGAAATTATATGATTCTTTTTAATTTCTTCAAGTATTTGTCACAATAAAAATTTTATACAAATAATAATAATACATACAATTCTTAAATATTTTGGGACCTAATGTAGTTAAATTTCTCCCTTCCTTTGTCATATTAATTTTATAATTCAGTAAGGAAAAATTAGTAAAGTATGAAGTAGCATTGAGCTATAAATAAAATGAGTGTAGAACTTATGTATTAGAATTCTAGAGTTTATCTACGTAGCTCCTTTTCCCAGAAAGAAAGCATCGATTAATGGTACCATAAAGACCATGATACATTTTTGTTTTACTTTCTATTTACTCACAAAACACCTAAATGTTATAAGTAAAATTTTGACTCTGATGCTTACATCAGATGACCCATATGTATTGTAATGTATAAAGCTGCTACCCCGCCCTTTCTCTTGCAGCCATTTTCCCTGCCTCCCAACCACATGTTAATCTGTGAACATCATAGCTAGATATTGGTTCATCAGTCAGCTTGCAAGTATCCTTCTCTGATATTGGTCTCCTGTTAGCCCAGCAGAATTCAACTGTTTACTGTAGCTACCCCGCCATCTTTTCTCATTCTTCTGTCTCTCCTCCTCACTTTCTCTGTCCTCCTGGTTTTCACACTCTCTCTAGTGCACGCCCTTTCTCTTTCCCTTTCTTTTCCTCTCTTACCCTGCAGGGAGACACTCTACTTGCTTAATAAACTCCGTTATGTGATTTCCCGTGTCTGGCGTGGTTTCCATGGCATCCCTTACATGTATTTTGTTCAGCGTTACTGAAATAATTTGTACTTGAAGAATATAAACATGACTCCACAGCCAAATGTGATGTACTGAATGTCAGCAGTTCAGTTGAAGTTTCTTCTTACAGCTACATCCAGATGAGTCCAAAAATCCCAGTAAAATTGGTCTGAATATTTTGTGGAATGCATTATATTTGCAAAAACATAGAATAATTTTTGACTTTATTTTTCATTAAAAATTTTAAGTCACCAAAATATCAAATGGATATTGTCTATTTTAATTAAAAAATTCACATTGCTTACAACATAACACATTTCTTGTAGTTCCATTTCTTCTCTAACTAGGGAAGTAATAGCAAAACATTACTGATACCAGAAATATTTTTAAATATTTGTATGTACTGATAGTGTAAGTATAAAACCTTATATTCTCAGCTAGACATTCTTAGGAAGAATATTCATTTATGCTAAACTTTTTTGGGTCTCTCCAAAGTAGTATAATTTCTATTTTTCTATTATATATATAATATACATATATTATATACATATATATATGTATGTATATATGCCATTGCCTATAATAATTTTCAGTGTAGAAAGCTGAAGTCCTGTGAGGCAGATGTCCATGAACTTAGCACCAAGCTTGTCAGTGCCTAGGGTCCTCTGCATATGTACCAGAATGGCAAAGTGCTGAAGACTGTTAGAGTCTGGAGAATGTCTAGGTTTGCAGGATCCCCTGGACACACTTAGAACACTCAGGGGAGAATATTTCTCTACTTGCAATGGTACTTTTGTCAGTGAAAGGCAGTGAAAGATAGAACCTCTGATTTCTCAACCATATATAATCCCATTAAAATAATCCCTACCTCCACTCTTTCTGGTTATGTTAATTTCATAACTACAATTAGTGTTCATTATTAACTATTGGCTTTGTGGTCTTGGTTAATAAAGTTGTATAAAGTTATGGACATTTAAATTGAGCTTCGTACCTTCTAGTACCCATTGCTATAAAAATTTATTGAATGGCTTGTCTCTGTGTTTATCTTGAACCACACTGATATATTTTGGCATCCTTTTTCTGTGTTTTTACTCATATGATAGAAAAATGATGCTTTTATGCACTTGCCTTCATTTCAATACTGTGAAAATTGATGTAGTCATTAAACTGTCCTTATTATGGATGTCACTTGGTTTTGAGACAGAATGATGACTCAAATTCAATAGCTTTAATATTTTTCTTGAATATTGAAAATTTGAATTGAAGTTATTTATGGTTTCTTCCTAAGGCAATGACAAGATAATCCTCTTTAGACTGAAATAGTTTCGAGTCTATTTGAACTCAATAAGAGTCTCTGTTTTAGGGCACTTAAATTTAGCAAACAAAAACACTTAGGAAATAGTTTTAGCTGAAAAGTTTCTATCAGCTAAGATAAAAATTGCTGCATTTTTTATTATTATATCTAGGTTAGACTGTGAAGGAATTGAATTGTTAACAAAATTTCTACAGGTAAGTCACATCTGAATTTGTAATTCTTAAATGTTGTTAAGCCTCAGTTTCCTCATATGTAGCATGATAATGATTATTTATGGTAGTATCCAGAATATTTCAGGAATATACTTAAGTTAAACACACACACACACACACAACACACACACACACACACACACATATAGTATAATACATAATACAATATGTGTTATATTTATTACATAGTTTCTCTTAATTATCTGGATCTCTTATTGTGACCAAGAACAGTTGCTGGCATTATCAGCTATGTCAAGGCCATGTTCTTCAAATTTTTGATCTCTTATGTTCTCTTTTTACTTATAGTTAATTTCTTTCAGGTTGCCACAGCTCCAAATACCACTCACATTTCCTCCAAAGCAGGAAGAAGTGGAAGGAAAAGGGTGGTACCAGACACATTTGCCCTTATATCTTAAAAGCAAGGCTTTAAGTAGAAACCGCTCAAAGACTTCTTCCCAAATCTCATCGGCCAGCACATTAATTGTAAGAGAGGCTGGAAATTGGGGGTAGGAGTGTTGTAATTAGCCTAAACTTATAAACAGTTCTGATTTATGATCCATCTATCAACTAACAAGGAAAAGGGACAGTGGGTATTGATAATTTACTAAGAACATTATCAACGTTCTGAACACTAAGTGTATTGCCCCCAGTCCTCGGTGATTCATGAAGAAAAGTAAAAGCAAAAGTTGAATATTTTAATTTTTCATCACTTCAGAAAATAGAGGAATCTAAAGTTTTATTTAAGGTCCAGATTTATCTTGAAAATGTGAAACTGAGATATGATTATTACTGTATAATTTCAACTGCAATTCAAATTTAGGTGTATCTGGAGTACTCCAAACAGTACTTAAAATAGTCCTCATATTAAACAGCCAAGATTTTAAAAAAATGCTCTAAATACTGATTTGTACTTTTCCAACTTTTATAGTAACTGAGCGTAAAAGTTAAAGAAGCAGTTCTTTGCATTTTTACAGTTGAATCTAAGAAAAGAATTTCAGCAGAAGATGTCATGAAGCATGCAGACTTTCAAAATCTGGGCCCAAGAATATCTGCTTTACCAGAAAGTAAGTGTTAGGTCAAAATTTAGGTGACTGTTGGTGGCAGAGCAGAGCAACTGAGACAAAAACCAGCCTCCCAAATGTGACCAATCAAGTGGGCTAGAGAATTCCACTGACCCTTCACATCTACCTGTCACTCAGCAGGACCCCCTCCCATTCCAGCCTATAAAAACCCTGGGCAGCCAGGGCCACTTGTGATTTTCTCTGGGTCCCTACTTGAGCTGTATCCTGGGGGTCTGGTAATTTCGCCCAAGAGCCAAATTCCAGTAAAGTTTGCTTCAGCCACTTTCTGTCCAATTTTATTTGGCTGTTAACTGTGCCCCCGAGGTTATATTTGGTGCAGAAACCTGGGAGAGGTTTTTTGAGTTCCCCCCCTTGGGGTTGAGAACCACCCCCTCCTCAGAAGAACCAGGAGATTCCATTCCATTCACTCAGCGCTGCTCCATCCCACTTCTTTTTATCTGTCATCAAAGTGCGGTAAGTTCCCTAAGTTTATTTATTTTTTCCCATTTGCCATTCTAACTTCCCTCTGTTCCTCCGGGGTTCTGTTCCATTGGGTGTGACACATACTCCCTCCGCCTGTTCTGGCTCTCATCACCGCGAAGGCATTCCAGTCTCCAGTTAGCCTGTGTTTATTCCGTTTTGAACCCTTAAAAGTTGAGAGACGTCTCAGTTTTTGGCGTGTCCGCCATTTTCCTGGTGTACACAAGCAAGAACTGCAAGAACTGGGAGGCCTTTTCTGGTTTCTATCCATCTATATGGGTAAAATTGGATGGCTAATGGGAAATACCTGGAGCTCATTGGACTCTAAAACTCCTTTGGGCTGTCTCCGCTGTAATTTTAACTAAACTGGGACTTCCCCAAGACTTAAGCCATAAGCGACAAGTTTTTTATTTGACTGTGGCCTGGCCTCTGTATATTCTAGATAATGGCTCAAGATGGCCACCAGAGGGGACTAGTGACTTTCAAATTCTCACTGACTTGAGCAACCATTTGCAAGCCTTTCATTTTGGAATTTGGCACTCACCCCACTCTTTCTTCTGCCTGTTCCACCACCCAAAATTTCCTCCCCGGGGCGGTCCCAAACCCCAGCCCCCTCCATGCTTTGGCCAGAATTCTGTCTCCTCTTCCTGTGCTCCTCCTGCAAGCCCACCCCCTCCTCCCGCAGATGCAACTCCTCCCCTGCTTCCTTCTCAGAGCCCTCCCACTTCCCCTCCTTCTCCTCCTTCAGAACCTCCCTTTGCCCAGTTAGTTCCCTCCTCCCCTGTTAGCACACATTTTCGATCTCATTAGAACCTTTTGCTGTCTGACCCAAAGCTTCTTTGCCCTCTCCTTTGCTAAAGGAATTGTGGAAGTTCATGTTCCATTTTCTCTCCAGGACCTTTCTCACACTGAGAAATTAGGGTCTTTCTCTGCTGATCCCTCTACTTATATTAAGGAATTTAAATATCTTTTCCAAATTTATAGTCTCACCTGGCATGATGTTCATGTTATTCTTTCTTGCACTCTCACTCCAAATGAGCAAACCAGTATCCAACAGGAAGCACAGGACCAAGCTGACCAAGCCCATTTAATGGAAATAATTTTACCCACAGGGGTAGCAGTGGATCCAATAACAGAACCAAACAGGAACTATCAAAAAGGCCACCATTACTGTGCTCGCATGGTCCAATATCTTGTAGCAGGAAAGCAAGCAGTCTCTAATAAGATAGTAAATTTTGATAAACTGAGGGAAATTACCCAGAATCCAGATGAGAATCCAGCTCTGTTTCTTAATTGCCTTACAGAGGCCCTTACTAGATATACTAAACTGAACCCTGAATCTGCCCCTGGGGCTACAGTGCTAGCAACCCACTTCATTTTCTAATCAGCCCCTGATATGAGAAAAAAGCTCAAACAAGCTGAGGAGGGCCCTCAAACCCCTATCTGAGATCTGGTAAAAATGGCCTTTAAAGTCTATAATGCCTGGAAAAAATCAGCCAAATTGGCCAGGAAAGTTTGTTTGCAGAAAAAGGTGACATTCCAAACCCAAGCTTTGGTAGATTCCCTGTGGCCTGCAACTCCAGCGAGAGCTTCAAAGGGGAACCAACAATCTTCTCTGCCAGGGGCTTGCTTCAAGTATGGACATGAGGGTCACTGGGCTTGTCAATGTTCAAACCCACAGCCCCCCACCAGGCCATGTCCCACCTGCAAACCAGCAGGACACTGGAAGAGTGACTGCCCTATGACCTGTCCCTCCCCAGCATCTCTACACAGAGGTGTGACCAATCAGGCAATCCCTTCTCATGAGCTTTTGGGATTCACAGAAGACTGAAGGAGCCCAGACTCAAGGACCCCTATAACCCTAGCTGGGCCCAGAGTAAAAGTTCCAGGTAGCAGGTAAGTTCATAACTTTCCTTGTGGATACAGGGGCTACATATTCTGTCTTGCCTGCCCACTCTGAGCCTTTATTTCCATCCCAGGTTTTGGTTATGAAAATTGATGGAAAACCTCATTCCCAAGCAGAATTGCTAGATTAACCTATGCCCTGGAGGGACATCCTTTTGCACACTCCTTCCTAGTTATTACCTCCTGTCCAATCCACCTCCTAAGAAAAGATGTTCTCCAACCCCTAGGATCCACCCTACAGCTTCTTTCCAGGCACACTGCTAGTGCTCACCTTCTTCTACCTCTGTTTTTTATATTCTCTAATGCCCCCACACCAGCTACCCTACCATTGCCCCCAGATCTTGTTGTCCCCCAAGTCTGGGACACTTCCAAGCCAGTCCTTATCCAACTGAAACCACAAGCTAAGTTTCCTACATGTCCCCAGTTTCCAATTTTCCATACTCACAGGGACGGACTTAAACCCAGGGACTCTTTATCCCTACTGACTCCCCTTGTAACACCTCATACTGCCATTATATAAACTGCCAAAAATGGCAGATTACATTCTCTCCTTCCTGGGTTTGACTGTTTTTTTCAGACACTGGGTTTCTAATTTTGCACTTCTTGCCAAACCCCTATATCAGGAAGCAAAGGAGACTCCATATGGGCCCCTCACCTTCCCCAAGATGATTGCTAACTTTTCTTACAAGCTCAGGTATGCTCTTACATCCTCCCCTGCTCTCTCTCCCCAACCCAAACCATCCTTTCCACCTCTTCACAGATGAAGAACTGGGTGTTACCACTGGCCTCCTTGCACAACCAACTGGACCTTCTCACAGACTTGTGACATATCTCTCCAAGCAGCTTGATTCCACATTTGTGGGTGGCTACCATGTCTCCAAGCACTGGTGATAGCAGCTGAATTAACTAAGGAAGCTCTAAAACTCACCATACTTCAACCAATAACTGTTTTCCACCCATCAACTGCATGACCTCTTAAACCATAAATCCCTTCTACTCCTACAGGTGCTAGATGTTACATTCACCTCGTAAAGACCTCTTCAATTACCCACTCCCCTCACCTAACCTAACCTAACCATTTTTGTAGATGGCAGTTCTGTGCTGTGTCCCGAATTGTCACCACCGCCTCAGTTCTGGAAGCTGATTGCCTTCCAAAAGGGACCACTTGCCAAAAGGTCAGACTGTTTGCTCTGATCAGGACTCTAATTTTATCCATAAGTAAACAGGTCAACATCTATATGGATTCCAAAAATGCCTTCTTGGTTGCTCACTCACATTGGTCTACATGGAAGGAATGTGAATTTTTCACCACAAAGTGCTTACCAGACAGGAAAGAAAAACAGAAGGTTCTAAGTATGGGAATGTATTCAGTAGAAGGGAAAAGAATGTTTCTAGGTAAGAAAGTTCTTGTGTGATGGAATACATGAGGGCCAAAGTAAGTACTAAGAAAGTCTGTGTAAGTAAAGGGCAAATTTCAACAAGTTTGTATATAATTAAGGTGGTTATATGTATGTGGGACAGGCTGTGGCCTGGCACCTGGGAGTGTTCCTGTGCAGGGGCACAAGATACCTAACTGCTGTGGCAGTACCCTTACTGGGGAGACTCTGTGCAAGAGTCCTATCAGCTCTGGCATTGATCTCAGCACACAACTCCCTGGCAGGAAGGAACTCTTTTGCCAGATAATCAGCATTTCTTCAGTTCCCTTCTCTGGTTCCTGTCTGCCTTAAAGTAACTTTGGACAGTGGACTTTCTTGAGAGCTACACAGCGCTCCTAACATTGCACTTTGTAGCTACAAAAATGTTACATAGATGTCCTAGTCTCTGTAACTTTCCTGAAAACAAAGAATAATGCTTACATAATCTTTAACCTGATAATAAGACATATATAAAGATTGCTGATATAACTCTTTAGAACTGCATTTCCATCAGAGAACAGAGCTCCATCTGATCTCAGCTTAATCTTCAAAATATGTGTTTCGTGAAGAGCACCACCTTACCTGAAATAAGGCTCTGCCTCACCCTACTGCATGTTATAATGGCTCCAAAGTAAGCCAGACTTTAATTCATTTAAAATTGTTATCAAAAGTTTGATATTTGTTGTAAAGAATACTGTGATCTCCAAGAGGGGATATAAACAATAATCCATTCAAAATTTAGTATACCTATTGGACAATCTGAATGTTTTACTGTTGGTGAGTCCATTTTGTATTTTCCTTGTAAACTCTGTTGCCTGATTAATTTTTGCAGAAGTACTGCTTCAAGAGCAAACACTGTAAATTAACTTGAAATAGTAAGGCATCACCAACAGGACTGATAATGTAAACCCCAATTAGATAAAAGGGGGTGAATAACTGTAAAGTCATAGATATTGAAGTTAAAACCCAGGACTCTTACTTTATGATCAATTTTAGAGATTGATTAAATACAGAGACCAAGAAAAGTCAGTAACAGGTCAGTTTGACCAGTTTAATCTTAAACACCTAACAAAACAGTTAAAACTTAAATATAGCCCTTCTTGGGCATTTAAAAGAAACAATCGTTAAATGCAACCTAAGATGTACACTTGTGTTAACCCCCCAAGAGTAAATAAAGATTGGAAACTACAAGAGAAAAATTCTTAGGCAGATGTACCTGCTAAACTATCAAGAGAAACTGCCAGAATCAGAAGTTTTTAGTCAGTGTAAGGCCTACAGATCCTCCTAAACTACATAGGTAGGCTTAATCTATGCTTCCTAGTATGATTATCTAGCCCTAAGTCACTGAAATATAGAGATCTCAACTAAACACAGGTTATACCAACAAGAGGACTTGGTTATGCAGGCACTGCAAACCAAAAGCTAGAACAGCAACTCCAGAAGGCAAGTAGAGGCATCTGCTTCCCTCCTGACATCCCTGCAATGCTAAATAACATTTATTGCTCAAGTTTTCTTGCAGAACCATTGAGCACTAGATCTGACAGCAGACAAAGGGGAAATACGCCTCTTCCTAGGAGAATGTTATTGCTGCATCAATGAAACTGGTCTAATGAAAGCAATGTTGAAACTCTAAGATGTCTAAATAAAAGACTGAAGCAAGAAAAATCAAATGACCCCTGGTCAGGATGACTGAACTCCACTCTTGTCACCTGGCTGACCCCTACCCTTACTCTCCTATTTGTGATTGGGCTTCTGCAAATGATTGCTCCCTGTCTTCTCAGGTTTGCCTGGGACTGCATGAGTGAGGTTGCCAGGGTGACATACAACCAAATGCTCCTACACTCTTATAGCCACCTCCCCACGGACCTAAAACCTGAACTTTTTTCTCTCCATGATGCCCCCTAACATGCAGGAAGTAGCTAGATGAGCTCCAGCACCCTATATCACCAAAAAGGTCAGGATGTTAGGTCAGAATTTACGTGACTGTAGGGAGAAGAGCAGCTGAGACAAAACCAGTCCACAAAAGGTGACCAATCAAGTGGGCTAGAGAATTCCACTGACCCTTCACATTCACCTGTCACTCAGCAGGACCCCCTCCCATTCCAGCCTATAAAAACCCTGGGCAGTCAGGGCCACATGCAATTTTCTCCAAGTCCCTTATTGAGCTGTACCCTGGGGGTCTAGTAATTTTGCCCAAGAGCCAAATTTCAATATAGCTTGCTTAGGCCACTTTCTGTCCAATTTTATTTGACCATTAACCATGTCCCCGAGCTTACAGTAAGAAAATACAAAGTTTTCCCCCTTTGTATTAATTTGTCTAGTGTTGGGGAATAAGATGGTTTACAGATTTAGAAAGAGAGGGTTGCTGATTTTAAATCTGAAACATTGGTCATTTTCAAAAGTAGATAAAAATTTGTTAAAGTAAGAAGCCCCACTGTACAGTTTTACAAATCAGAAATAATTTTCCATTCTGTATAATTTTTTTAAATATTTATATTGCCACTTCTCTAAGAAACCAATAATACTTAAGTATGGGTCATCAATCTTACTGCATTTAATTTGAAATATACCAACTGCGATGGCATCTGTAGGTCTTATACAGCTTCAATTAATTTGTTAAGAGTGGATTTCTATAAAGATTAATGTGACACAGGTGAAACATAAGATAGCTTCCTTGTGGAAGAATCTTAATATATAAAGATGATTTCCCTTTCTGGGGGTCACTCTGACTTTACCATCCCTATAACAGGGGTCAGTGTCACATCAGAGCCATTAAAATAATACATTTCCCATGTGGGAGTTAACTCTTCAGTTGCACTTCTGACGTTCTTTTTTAAAAATTAGCCCAGTGCTTTACTTTAAAATGGAGTAAGGTAAGTGAGGGATTAGGAGAATATTTGGGAACTGAGCTATAAAAAGTTTTCATTTATTTCTCATTCTCATTTACTAGAGGATAGTGATTCATTGAGATTTATATAGCAATCAGCAACAAGAAAATTGAATAAGAAATCTTTTAGACTTTTACTCAGCATTTACAGGATATTTTTTAACATAAGACTACCTTCTGACAGAGATTGGAAATGAGAAATGAATTACAGGTGCTTTTTAAGAAAAGCTTATATTGCATTATAAATACCAAATTTCAGTTTAAGGTAGTAGTACCAATCTGTTCCATGTTCTTCACTAAAAATCTGAAGGTAGTTTGAGGACCTGATACCTTTATGCCATCATGAGATAGCAATAAAGGAAAGAGAGAATAAGAAACTGGTAATGCATTTGATGAGGTCTCCCAACCCAGTAAGTTCTGGAACAAATAGCATATTTTTTTTTTTTTTTCCTCAGAGAAACACCTGCTTGCTTGGTGCTTTAAAGCAGCATTTGGGGAAGGGTTCTGAAAAGGGATTACTTCCTTTGGTTTCCTCCTGAAAATTGACAGAAAAAGACAATTCTTTGAGCAGGGCTATCTAGACTTATAAGTGCAGTATATTTATGTTGGATTACTATATACTTTTAAAATGCTATTCTATAGTTGGATTGTATATGTTTGTAATGTTGACCTTCTCCTAATGGTTTTTGTCTGTGCATTTTATGTGTGTCAGCATTCAGTTTGAAAGAGATTCAGTTGCAAAAGTACCTGGAGTTTTGAAATTCTTCTTACACAGAGCCAGGTGTGTGTGTCATGAACCATTTTATGTGTTGATCATGAATTTTTGTGTGGAACCATGCTTTTGGTTTATAAATTGATGAGTAACATTATTGATGTCAATTTGAAGAAAAAAGTCAATTTGAAGAACTGGGATTGTGGCACAGTAGTAGAATACTTGCCTAGCATGTGTGAGGCACTGGGTTCAATTCTCAGTACCACATATCAATAAATAAAATAAAGGTCCAAGAACAACTAAAAAATATATAAAAATCCAATGTACAGTGCATTCCACAACTGTATGTGTTTAGCATTGCACACAGTCAATTTTCTATATGAGTGGGAAGCTCAGAAAATCTTGAGAGAGGAATCTGATTCAGTCACATGAGGGATTCTGAAGGCTGCAGATGGCACAAGGTCTTTTACAAGTGAACTTTCTTGATCACTGCATATGCCATTCCTGGTACCTGAGGCAGAAGACACATCTTGTGCTTCCCTAGTCATCAGGGTCATCACTTTGAAGCATAGAACCTGCAGATTGACCCCATCTTCAAAAGGGTCATTTAAGATAGTGCTGATTTCCCTTACTGTGGAATATGAACTTTAGTGGTGGGAACAGTAGCTTCCTGGAGTCACTAAATACTGTATGTGGGATAAAACAGAATGTTGAACTGCCTTCATAAAATGACTTTGTATTTTAGGACATGGGAAGAACAGAAGACAGTATGCTGTCTGATAACATGGTAAAGCCCAGCCCCCACCCTTTCTTACTAATCAAGGACTCAGATCTGGAGGCAATTTTTTCTTTTGGTGGACTTGGGATCTCCATTTGTCTACACTGTCCTCTTCACAGTGTAGTCTTTATTTCAGACATACAGCTTACATGGTGTGATGCTTTTTTGTACAGTCATTTTTAAGTTCTTCTCTGCCATTAGAGTCAGTAGGTTACACCTATTGAGGTAAATGTAGCTGCAATTTTTTGTGCAGGACTGAGAAACACAGTGCATTACTTATTGTGGAATCATTGCTACTAAGTAACTATTGCCTGTTTATTTAACACAAAAGCTGAATGCCTGAAGAAGTTGCAGTGACTGTATTATGTGTGAATGCATCCATTTCTCCTCACAAGTTGTCTTCTACTGCATATTTTGCTTATTTTAAAAATTAAACTGCAGTGTTTCCTGGAATGTTTATTTAGTTTGCTTAACAGTAAACTAAGTGAGCCATGTTGAACACTCGTGTTCATGCTACATAATTTCTTACTGAACATTGGCAATTAGAGTAGCTGAGATTGATAAGCACATTATGTTTAGGAGAGCATGTGACAGAAGTTGATTCAATCAAGTGAATATCTGACATTTTTGGATTCTCACATTAAACATCAATAAATTAAAGCCCCAAAATTATTTGTTTTTACCTATTTCTCATTTTAGACATGTTCACTGCATATTACTGGATATTCGTATATGAATACACTTAATTCGTATATGAATATACTTTACATTCTGCTTCAGTTTAGTTCAAACTTAACCATATGAATCCATTTAAAGGTGAAAGATACTGCTTGTCTTAAATACATTTATTAGAAACTAGGATGATACTTCATTGGAGGATAATTTGTTTCATTTGGGGCTGTTTCAATAACATTCACTGAAATATTCAATAATATTCAGCTAAAAATTGTCATGTCTTTTGAAATGAGCCATGAGAAACTAAAATGAGAGAAATAAGAACTTAAGAGAATTTTGTGTTAAAAGTATTTTGAGGAATTTTCTGTTTATCAGAGATGCTAAATATTACAGTTTTAATTATGCATCTCCTTGAACATCATAAACACACTTTAGTGTTGGCAACAGTGTTTTTAAACCTTTGTGTTCACCTGTAAGGAATATTGTTTAGTGCATCTTACAAACTAAATCTTAATTGGTATATTTTTAAATGGTCATGTAAATTTTTGCCTTATATATTATGAAAATAGTCATAGCTTAATTGTTTTCTGACATTCACTGTTAAACATTCAGGGTTCCTACCATTTCTGTTGAGGAAATCTTGAAGTTTATTATCATTTACAGTATTAGCTGAGTTTCATATATTTCATTTTAACTTTATTTGTGAAGAGCGATTGTGGCATGTTTGGTGTTATTATTTTAATACTTTATGATACTAAATTTTTATTTAAAAATCATAGAAGAAATTTGTAAATTGGTTTTATATCAAACACGGTAGCCTAACAAAATGCTGTTATTTATAACTGACAGGTATTAATATTGTATTTGCAGGCTATAAATATTATTTGGAAATTCCTCAATTTTGCTTTTAAATTTGTAATAACAGAATCTCCATGTTGTATAAAATGTGATTTTGTTGGGTCATACTTCTGTTTTGGGGAAGATGACTGTTCAAAGTGAGATAATTTTCTTTTATGATTCTTTTGTAAGACCATGAAGTTACTGTGTCAAAAGTGATAACTGGGGGGGCAAGATGGCGGACTAGAGGGCGGCTGCATTTCACGTTGCTCCAGGATGCAAGATTCAAAAGAGGAGATAGTGAGAGACTTGGGACCAACTCAAAGCCGCCGGGTGAGTCTCTCCCGTTGGGGAGGCGTCCCGGATGGGGCGGTAGCCCCGGAACGCAGGGAACTTTGTGAAGTAGAGTTGCTCAGCGAGATGCCCCTCCCCCCGCTGGAGTGGTAAACACGGACAACTGGGATCATCGTAGAGGAGGCGGCTCAGCACAGCGCGTGGACTCGAGCAACCACTGGGGCTCCGGGCGGCCGCCTGAGGAGGAGCTGCGTGGTGAGCTGTTTGAACTCAGAGCGAGCCCTCCTGAACACCGGGGGACTGCCTGGAGGAAGAGGAGGAGCGCGGCGGGTTGCTTGACCTAGGAGTGACTGCATCAGAGCCACAGGCAGTTGCCGGATGAGGAGCTGCATGGTGAGCTGTTTGAACTCAGAGTAATCACTCCTGAACACTGGGAGGTTGCCCGGAGGAAGAGGAGGAGCATGGCGGGTTGCTTGACCTAGGAGTGACTGCATCAGAGCCACAGGCAGTTGCCAGAGGAGGAGCTGTGTGGTGAGCTGTTTGAACTCAAACAACTGCTCCAGAACACTGGTGGCCTGCCTGGAGGAGGAGAGCAGTGGGACGCTTAGTCTAGGAGTGACTGCATCAGAGCCACAGGTGGTTGCCAGAGGAGGAGGCAAGTGGTGAGTTGATTGGACTAAAAGCGACCGCACCTGAACACCGGTGGCCTGCCTGGAGGAGGAGCGTGGTGAGTCACTTGGTCTCAGAGCCACCGCTCCTGAACACCCGGGGGCTACCCCAAGGAGGAGGAGGAGGAACAGGGCAGGTCACTTGGACTTGGAGTGACTGCCTAGGGCTACAGGTGGTTGGCAGGAGGAGGAGAGCCGAAGTGAGATGCTTGGACTCCTAGTGACTGTGTGGGAAACTGGGTGGCTGTCCGGAGTAAGAGGTGTGTGGCAGGTCTCTGGGTCTTGGAGCTATTGTACGGGGCTCCAGGAGGTGGCTCAGAGGAGGGGCTGCATAGCCAGGCGATTAGGTGCAGAGTAGGGTCCCAGGACCTAGGCGGCTTCTTGATGGAAGAACTGCACAGACACACGCTTAGGGGAAGAGCGAAGTTTCCAGGGCTGCGGGCAGATTCTCTGGGAGAGGCAGCCTAAGGAGACTCGCCTGCGAAGGGTGAGGCTCCCAGGCCCAGGATGTAGGTCGGGGCCCCTGGGATCATTGCAGAGGAAGACAGCCCAGCCCAGGCGGTAGTTGTAGATTGAGGGGAACCCCTAGGAGGGCAACTGACCAGCGAGACGTCCCCACCGAGTGAGTCTTCCCGGTCAGGGGAGCTTTTCCCACAGGGACGGTAAAACCAGAGACACAGGCACAAACAGCTTTGCCTCAGCCCGCAGTCTAGTTCCCCATTGGATGACCATTGGTCAACAAGTAAAGGCATCTCTTCCACTAGCAGGGAATATACGCCACCTGAGGGTCACCACCCCTAGAGAGGCAGCTTCTTCGTGGAGCTCTGCATTATCAACCTCCTCCAAGATTTCAGGCTACTGAAGGATAAGAGGGGATATACTAGAAATCTTCAGGGACATTATAAGTTGATAGAGGAAATCTGCAATATCTTAATGACCCACTGATCCCTGAACAATATGAGAAAACAAGGGAAGAAAATGCCCCAAACAAATCTAGATGTTACATCAATAAAATCCAATGACAGCATGGCAGAAGAAATGACAGAAAGGGAGTTCAGAATGTACATAATTAAAATGATTAGGGAAGCAAACGATGAGATGAAAGAGCAAATGCAGGCATTGAACGATCGCACCAATCGACAGTTAACAGAGCAAATTCAGGAAGCAAAAGATCATTTCAATAAAGACTTAGAGATATTGAAAAAAAAACAAACAGAAATCCTTGAAATGAAGGAAACAATAAACCAAATAAAGAACTCCATAGAAAGCATAACTAAGAGAATAGAACAGCTGGAAGACAGAACTTCAGATATTGAAGACAAAATATTTAACCTCGAAAACAAAGTTGAACAAACAGAGAAGATGGTAAGAAATCAGGAACAGAATCTCCAAGAACTATGGGATATCATGAAAAGGCCAAATTTGAGAATTATTGGGATTGAGGAAGGCTTACAGAAACAAACCAAAGGAATGAACAATCTATTTGAAGAAATAATATCAGAAAATTTCCCAAATCTGAAGAATGAAATGGAAAATCAAATCCAAGAGGCTTATAGGACTCCAAATACACAAAATTACAACAGACCCACACCAAGGCACATTATAATGAAAATACCGAACATACAAAATAAAGACAGAATTTTAAAGGCTGTGAGAGAAAAGAACCAAATTACATTCAGGGGGAAGCCAATACGGATATCAGCAGATTTTTCAATCCAGACCCTAAAAGCTAGAAGGGCCTGGAACAACATTTTTCAAGCTCTGAAAGAAAATGGATGCCAACCAAGAATCTTATACCCAGCAAAACTTACCTTCAAATTTGACGATGAAATAAAATCATTCCATGATAAACAAAAGCTAAAAGAATTTACAAAAAGAAAGCCAGCATTACAGAACATTCTCAGCAAAATATTTCATGAGGAAGAGATAGTAAACAAAGAAGCAAATCAGCAAAGGGAGGAATTATCCTAAAGGAACTGTCAAATAAAGGAGGAACCAAGATGTGTCAAAAATTTTAAATATGAACCAAATGACTGGGAATACAAATCATATCTCAATAATAACCCTGAATGTTAATGGCCTGAATTCATCAATCAAAAGACATAGACTGGCAGATTGGATTAAAAAGAAAGATCCAACAATATGTTGACTGCAAGAGACTTACCTCATAGAAAGAGATACCCATAGACTAAAGGTGAAAGGATGGGGAAAAACATACCATGCACATGGACTCACAAAAAAGCTGGAGTATCCATCCTCATTTCAGATAATGTGGACTTCAAGCCAATGTTAGTCAGAAGGGATAAAGAAGGACATTTCATACTGCTTAAGGGAAGCATAAATCAGCAAGGTATAACAATCATAAACATCTATGCCCCAAACAGTGGCTCATCAATGTATTTTAAACAAATCCTTCTCAATTTTAGAAACCAAATAGACCATAACACAATAATACTAGGTGATTTTAACACCCCTCTTTCACCACTGGACAGATCATCCAAACAAAAATTGAACAAAGAAACCATAGATCTCAATAACACAATCAATAATTTAGACTTAACAGACATTTATAGAATATACCATCCAACCAAGAGCGAATACACTTTATTCTCAGCAGCACATGGATCCTTCTCTAAAATAGACCATATATTATGCCACAAAGCTAATGTCAGCAAATACAAGAAGATAGAGACACTACCTTGTATTCTATCAGATCATAATGGATTGAAGTTACAAATTAATGAAAGAGTAAAAAACAGAAACTACTCCAACACCTGGAGATTAAACAATATGCTACTGTATGATGAATGGATAACAGAAGATGTTAGGAAGGAAATTTAAAAATTCTTAGAGGTAAACGAGAACAAAGAAACATCATATCAAAATCTCTGGGACACTATGAAAGCAGTACTTAGAGGAAGATTTATTTCATGGGGCACATTCAACAAAAGAAGTATAAATCAACAAATAAATGACTTAACACTACAGCTCAAAGCCCTAGAAAAAGAAGAGCAGACCAAAACCAAAAGTAGAAGAGAGGAAATAGTTAAAACCAGAGCCGAAATCAACAAAATTGAAACAAAAGCAACAATACAAAAAATTGACAAAATAAATAGTTGGTTCTTCAAAAAAATAAACAAAATTGATAAACCTTTAGCCACACTAACAAAGAGAAGAAGAGAGAAAACCCAAATCACTAAAATTCGGAATGAACAAGGAAGTATCACAACAGACACGACTGAAATACAAAACATAATTAGAAGCTATTTTGAAAATCTATACTCCAAAAAAATAGAAAATTTCGAAGATATCAACAGGTTTCTAGAGACATATGAATTGCCTAAACTGAATGAGGAGGACATACACAATTTAAATAGACCAATTTCAAGTAATGAAATAGAAGAAGTCATCAAAAGCCTTCCAACAAAGAAAAGTCCAGACCAGATGGGTTCTCAGCCGAGTTCTACAAAACTTTTAAAGAAGACCTCATTCCAATACTACTCAAAGTATTCCAGAAAATAGAAGAGGAGGGAACTCTCCCAAACTCATTCTATGAAGCCAATATTACCCAGATTCCTAAACGAGACAGAGACATATCAAGGAAAGAAAATTTCAGACCAATATCCTTAATGAACATCGACGCAAAAATTCTCAACAAAATTTTAGCAAATCGCATACAAAAACATATTAAAAAGATAGTGCACCATGATCAAGTGGGTTTCATCACAGGGATGCAAGGTTGGTTCAACATCAGGAAATCAATAAATGTCATTCACCATATCAATAGACTTAAAGTCAAGAATCACATGATTATTTAGATAGATGCAGAAAAAGCATTTGATGAAATACAGCACCCCTTCATGCTCAAAACACTAGAAAAAATAGGGATAGTGGGAACATTCCTTAACATTGTAAAGGCCATCTACGCTAAACCCATGGCTAATATCATTCTAAATGGTGAAAAACTGAAAGCATTCCCTCTAAAAACTGGAACAAGGCAGGGATGCCCTCTTTCACCACTTCTATTCAATATCGTCCTTGAAACTTTAGCCAGAGCAATTAGACAGACCAAAGAAATTAAAGGGATACGAATAGGAAAAAAAGAACTCAAACTATCCTTATTTGCTGATGATATGATTGTATACTTAGAGGAACCAGGAAATTCCACCAGAAAACTTTTAGATCTCATAAGTGAATTCAGTAAAGTAGCGGGATATAAGATCAATGCACGTAAATCTAAGGCATTTTTATACATAAGTGATGAATCTTCAAAAACAGAAATTAGGAAAACTACCCCATTCACAATAGCTTCGAAAAAAATAAAGTATTTGGGAATCAATCTCACAAAAGAGGTGAAAGACCTCTACAATGAGAACTACAGAACACTAAAGAAAGAAATTCAAGAAAACCTTAGAAGATGGAAAGATCTCCCATGTTCTTGGATAGGAAGAATTAATATTGTCAAAATGGCCATACTACCAAAAGTGCTATACAGATTCAATGCAATTCCAATGAAAATCCCAATGATGTACCTTACAGAAATAGAGCAAGCAATTATGAAATTCATCTGGAAGAATAAAAACCCAGAATAGCTAAAGCAATCCTTGGCAGAAAGAGTGAAGCAGGGGGTATCGCAATACCAGATTTCAACTCTACTACAAAGCAATAGTAACAAAAGCAGCATGGTATTGGTACCAAAATAGAAAGGTGTATGAATGGTACAGAATAGAGGACATGGACACAAACCCAAATAATTACAATTTTCTCATACTAGACAAAGGGGCCAAAAATCTGCAATGGAGAAAAGAGAGCCTCTTCAACAAATGGTGCTGGGAGAATTGGAAATCCATATGCAACAGAATGAAACTAAACCCATATCTCTCACCATGCACGAAACTAAACTCAAAATGGATTAAGGATCTCAGAATCAGACCAGAGACCTTGCATCTTATAGAAGAAAAAGTAGGTCCAGAGCTTCAACATATCGGCTTAGGACCAGACTTCCTCAACAGGACTCCCATAGCACAAGAAATAAGAGCAAGAATTAATAACTGGGATAGATTCAAACTAAAAAGCTTTCTCTTAGCAAAGGAAGCTATCAGCAATGCGAAGAAAGAGCCTACAGAGTGGGAGAAAATCTTTGCCAATCATACTTCAGATAGAGCGCTAATCTCCAGAATGTATAAAGAACTCAAAAAACTCTACACCAAGAATGTAAATAATCCAATTGACAAATGGGCTAAAGAAATGAATAGACACTTCACAGAAGAAGATCTACAAGCAATCAACAAACATATGGAAAAATGTTCAACATCTCTAGTAATAAGAGAAATGCAAATCAAAACCACCCTAAGATTCCATCTCACCCCAATTAGAATGGTGATTATCAAGAATACAAGCAAACAACAGGTGTTGGCAAGGATGTGGGGAGAAAGGTACACTCTTACATTGCTGGTGGGGCTGCAAATTAGTGCAGCCACTCTGGAAAGCAGTGTGGAGATTCCTTAGAAAACTTGGAATGTAACCACCATTTGACCCAGCTATCCCACTCCTTGGCCTATACCCAAAGGACTTAAAATCAGCATATTACAGAGATACAGCCACATCAATGTTCATAGCTGCTCAGTTCACAATAGCCAGATTGTGGAACCAACCTAGATGTCCTTCAGTTGATGAATGAATAAAGAAAATGTGGTATATATATATATATATATATATATATATATATATATATATATATATATATATACACACACAATGGAATATTACTCAGCCATAAAGAATGATAAAATTATGGCATTTGCAGGCAAATGGATGAAACTGGAGAATATCATGCTAAGTGAGATAAGCCAATCTCAAAAAACCAAAGGAAGAATGATATCACTAATAAGTGGATGATGACACATAATGGGGGGTGGGAAGGGTTAGTGTTGGGGTTGGAGTTGGGTTTAGGGAGGTGGGCAGGAATGGAGGAAGGAAGGACTGTATAGATGGAGGGGAGGGGTGGGAGGGGTGGGGGGGAAGGGAAAAAGTGGCAGAATGAATCAAACAACATTACCTTATGTAAATTTATGATTACACAAATGGTATGCCTTTACGCCATGTACAGACAAACAACATGTATCCCATTTATTTACAATAAAAAAAGTGATAACTGCTTTTTATTAGGGCTGAACAATTATTTAATAATCTCTGCTGTCATTTTATATAGCTGCAGTCATAAGTTTGTCATTCCGTGGGGTATATAATTGGTTTGTTGCAATTTTGGTTTATTGTCATCTGTAAGTTTGATTCTTACATAGTAATGGTTAAGAAATACATCCAGTTGTTATATAAAATTCTTATTCCTAGGATGTTCTAAGGATGTTTCTTCATTTTCTTGAGAAATTTGGCAATCAAACAACTGTTTGTTGGGGTTGTTTTTATTTTTTTATTGATACTTGAGCATCATTCAGGTCCTGAAAACTTCAGTGAAGATAATTTGAACTCAGAAATATTTGAACCTTGAATACGTACAAATCCTCTTAAACTGATGACGTTCTTAAAGGTAAGAGAAGATTTCTCCTCTATTTTGTCTTTGTTAAGCAGTTTGTTGGCATACAGTTGCTCATGCTCTTTTCCCCTAATTCTTTTCTTCATGTACATTCAGTAGTAATGTTTCTCTTTCATTTCTCATTTTAGTAATTTGAATCTATTCTTCCCACCAATCCAACAAAATATGTTCTGGAGAATATTTCACATGTACTTCAGAATATTTTGTGTTTACTTCTCATTCCATGAAGAATGTTACTAATCTAATCAATTGGACCAACTTTTTGTTTTCTTGAGTCTTTCTTCTTTATCAGTAATCTTTATTATTTTCTTCCTTCTGCTAGGTTTATTTGTATTTATTTGTTCCCTGAAATATAGTTACATATTTGATTTGACATATTTATTTTTCAATGTAAGAATTGAAGCTATAATTCTCTCTCCCACTGTCACGTCTATTTCCTGCCACTCTGACATTTGACATCGCTCTGTTGGAGTAGAGGATACGACACTTGACATGGTCTATTGGAATAGAGGACTCAACACTTGAAATGGTTCTGTTGATTGCCCTTCCTCTTGGGGGCTATAGGTGTGGCATGTCTCCATGTGTAGTTGCTTTTTAATATTAATAATCAATATATCATTAGACACTTATTGTAAACAATATTGGAAAGGTTTTAATGTATTGGGACACAAAATAGTGCACAATAAAAACTTAGCAGTAATACATAGATAAAATATATGAAAAACAATTGTAGCTGTGTTCAAGTTAAAAGGAGACTGTGATTACTTTAGTATAATAATAGATGGATAAAAAGGCATTCCTCTGAGCTTGTATGTGGTATTTAGCTTTTGTTGCTTTCCTAGTTTTAATAATTGATTCTAGAGATACTTTACATAATAAAAACATTTAGGTTAGTTATAAATATAATTTGTTTTTCCTATGTTTAGTCTAATTCTTTGAGAATCAGAATAAGATTGTATTCCACCATCATATGAAATTAGAATAGACTAAATATTAACTATAATTTGATTTCTTTGCTATTTGATAGGAAAGACATTTGCATGATTTCAGTTCTTCAAAAGTTATTGATATTCATTTTGTGACCCAACATAGTATATTCTGGAGAATTATTTTGCATGTACCTGAGAATATTTTGTGTTTACTTTTCATTCTGTGAAGAATGTTCTTGGGTAGAGTGTTTTGTACATGTCTCTTGTGTATGACTGATTAGTAGTGTTCAGTTTGTCTAAGTACTTATTGATCCTCTAACAGTTACTTAGAAACTGACAACAAAAAGTAAAATTTAAAAGATTGTACAAATTAATATATGTTACTATATCAAGAAAAGACCACCAAAAGTTGGAATTTTAAACCAAAAGCAGAAAGTTTTGATAAGTCTAACATTAATTCTTGGTAAGTGTGTGGGCTCTTGAGTCAGTAAGGTCTAGGTATATATCCTAACTCTGCTCCATTCTGTTAGTTCTCAATGTTTTTTGGCAAATCATTTAATTTTGGTGAACCTCAGACTCCATGTCTATAAAGTGAGGATAATAAGAGTTCTTGATTAGTGAAGAACTGACCAAAGGGCCTGGCACATGGTGAAGTGCTCAGTAAAAGAGTCCAGTAAATCTACTATCTCATTTCAGTCTTAAATGCACATTTTTCCATAATATAACATCTCTGAAATTGAGAAGTACCCTGCAATTGATGGAATTAATTCAAGGAGTTTTTGTTCCTTAGTGGTATATAATAAAATAATGGAGCATTAATACAAATTGATAGCATCTAACATTCAATATAACATGACATATCAATCATTATAAAGCTATATTCCCAATCTCTATTTTAAGATTATTCTGAAAAATGAATTTGAATTAAAATAATTTCAAAAGCTGACAAAATATTTCCAATACATCATAAACAGAACAGTTTTGAGACAATTAATTTTGTAAAAAATGGTTTATCAATTCCATTTTTGTATAAAACATATGGGAGAAACCTAGTCAATCAACACACAACTGTCACCACATGAAAAGGTACTTTATCTTCTAGTCTAAGAACATACAAATGTTTCTTTTTTTAGTATGTCTACAGTAAATTTCTATGTCATTCCATTTAACTGTTTTTAAAAATTTCACATATTCCCATTGTTATCTTCTGTCTCAGTTACAGTACAATGACAGGGAGGAAGAGGGTTAGTTAAAACAACCCTCTAAGCAGTTTTCTGCTGTCCCTTCTTTCCAATCAGAGATTTGTGGATATGAAGGATCAAACCACCCCCAGCTATGGTAGCCTTGATAAGAGAATCCAACTCTTCATCACCACGAATTGCAAGCTGCAAGTGATGTGGAGTGATACACTTTACTTTAGGATCTTTGGAAGCATTACCTGCCAGCTCCACCACCTCAGCAGTGAGGTACTTCAGAATTGCAGCACTATACATGGCAGCAGTGGCACCCACTCGTCCATGACTTGTGGTGGAGTCTTCAAGTGTCTGTGGCTGTGGTCCACAGGAAACTGTAGTCCAGCTCTTTGTGAGACACTGCCTTGGCCTTGGCCTTCCCACTATCCTTTCCACCTTTGCCTCCAGCCTGTAATCCCAGTGACTAGGGAGGTTGAAGCAGAAGGATTACAAGTTCAAGGCCAGCCTTGGCAATTTAGCAAGGCACTAAGCAAGTTAGCGAGACCCATGGTCACAGCTGCCTCTGTCTCCACTTGGCTGCACAACCACCGGCTGCTGCCCCATGCAGCCATGGTTGCTCTTGCAGCTCAGAGCACTGCCAGCGGACTGGACAAAAACTGGGGCCCCTTAAATTGTTTTTTGATGTGCTATACTTAAGGGTAGGTAACAAGATACATTTCCAAACTTGCTTCCATATGCTTTCCATAAAACAAGTAAAGTTTGGGTCATTCCAAGAAAATGGAAGAAAACCAACATACTACCTCTAAACACCTCTCATCACAAAGTATTTATTCCACAAATATAATATCACTGTAAAGATGATACATATATGAAAGTGAATGAAGATTTTCAATCACAGAAATGACATGTTCAGAGACCAATATTTAGGTTGTACAGTTCTAAAAAACTTCAGCCATAGCAGTTTAACACTGATCAAGCAAACATTAAAAGAAGGTTGGGGTTTTGCTGCCCTTTGGAGCCTATTTTGATTAAAGTACTTATTTTAAGAAAAACAGCATGAGGCAGCACTCAGAGTTATTCTCCATTTCTACAGTTGTCCCTGCAAAGAGCATTTTGATCTATCAAAAATTTTATTATCCTACTTATACTAAGTGAGTCTAGAGTGTAGTTAAAGTTTTTTGAGGAAGAAAGAGACCAAAAATGAGATTTTTGTTCATTTGAATATTTCCAATCAGCATGTAATTTTAAAAATATATTGAATTTTTAGTGAAATT
This sequence comes from Sciurus carolinensis, assembly GCF_902686445.1. Classification (NCBI taxonomy): domain Eukaryota; kingdom Metazoa; phylum Chordata; class Mammalia; order Rodentia; family Sciuridae; genus Sciurus; species Sciurus carolinensis. The sequence continues at coordinate 62,481 of NW_025920416.1, forward strand.
CTTGCCCATTGACTTATTTTATTTTATCTATAAGAATCTTGAATTTTGTATGTGTTCTTTTATTCTACAGTATTTAAAAATGTAGTTGTCAATTGATCTCTATTTTATTTATTTATATGTGGTGCTGAACACAGTGCCTCACAGTTGCTAGGGAAGTGCTCTACTTCCCTACTGAGTTATACACTGAGCTATAACCCCAGCCCTTATCCTATATTTTTTTATTATTGTATACAAATGGGATACATGTTTTTTCTCTATTTGTACATGGAGTCAAGGCATACCATTTGTGTAATCATAAATTTACATAGGGAAATGTTTGATTCATTAATTTTTCCCTTCCCCCCACCCCTCCCATCCCTTTTTTCCCTCTATACAGTCCTACTTTCCTCCATTCGTACCAGCCTCCTTATCCCTAACACTAAACCTAACGCTAAACCCTCCCACCCCCCATTATATGTCCACATCCGCTTATCAGCGAGATCATTCTTTCTTTAGTTTTTTGAGATTGGCTTATCTCACTTAGCATGATATTCTCCAATTTCATCCATTTGCCTGCAAATGCCATAATTTTATCATTCTTCATTGTGGAGTAATATTCCATTGTATATATATATGCCACAGTTTCTTTATCCTTTCATCAACTGAAGGGCATCTAGGTTGGTTCCACAATCTGGCTATGGTGAATTGAGCAGCAATGAACATTGATGTGGCTGTATCTCTGTAGTATGCTGATTTTAAGTCCTTTGGGTATAGGTCAAGAATGGGATAGCTGAGTCAAATGGTGGGTCCATTCCAAGCTTTCAAAGGATCTCCATACTGCTTTCCAGAGTGGCTGCACTAATTTGCAACCCCACCAGCAATGTATGAGTGTACCTTTTTCCCCACATCCTCACCAACACCTATTGTTGCTTGTGTTCTTGATAATCGCCATTCTAATTGGGGTGAGATGAAATCTTAGGGTGGTTTTGATTTGCATCTCTCTTATTACTAGAGATGTTGAACATTTTTTCATATATCTGTTGATTGCTTGTAGATCTTCTTCTGTGAAGTGTCTGTTCATTTCCTTAGCCCATTTGTTGATTGGATTATTTGTATTCTTCATTTAGAGTTTTTTGAATTCTTTATAAATTCTGGAAATTAGTGCTCTATCTGATGTATGGTTGGCAAAGATATTCTCCCACTCTGTAGGCTCTTTCTTCGCATTGCTGATAGTTTCCTTTGCTGAGAGAAAGCTTTTTAGTTTGAATCTATCCCTGTTGTTGATTCTTGCTTTTATTTCTTGTGCTATGGGAGTCCTGTTAAGGAAGTCTGATCCTAAGCCAACAAGTTGAAGGTTTGGACCTACATTTTCTTCTATAAGATGCAGGGTCTCTGGTCTGATTCCGAAGTCATTGATCCATTTTGAGTAGAGTTTTGTGCAGGGTGAGAGATAGGGGTTTAATTTCATTTTGTTGCATATGGTTTTCCAATTTTCCCAGGATCATTTGTTGAAGAGGCTATCTTTTCTCCATTGCACATATTTGGACCCTTTGTCTAGTATGAGAAAATTGTATTTATTTGGATTTGTGTCCATGTCCTCTATTCTGTACCATTGATCTATCTATCTATTTTGGTACCAATACCATGCGGTTTTTATTACTATTGCTTTGTAGTAGAGTTGAAGATCTGGTTTTGCAATACCCCCTACTTCGCCCTTTCTACTGAGGATTGCTTTAGCTAGTCTGGGTTTTTTATTCTTCCAGAAGAATTTCATAATTGCTCTCTCTATTTCTGTAAGGTACATCATTGGGATTTTAATTGGAATTGCATTGAATCTGTATAGCACTTTAGGTATTATGGCCATTTTGGCAATAATAATTCTGCCTATCCAAGAACATGGAAGATCTTACCATCTTCTAAGGTTTTCTTGAATTTCTTTCTTTAGTGTTCTGTAGTTCTCATTGTAGAGGTCTTTCACCTCTTTTGTGGGATTGATTCCCAAGTATTTTATTTTTTTCGATGCTATTGCGAATGGGCTAGTTTTCCTAATTTTTACCTTGGTTTATTGTTTCCTTCATTTCAAGGATTTCTGTTTTTTTTTTTTTTTTCAGTATGTCCAACTCTTTATTGAAATGATCTCTTGCTTCCCGTATTTGGTCTTTTAACTGTTGATTGGTGTGATCACTTAATGCCTGCATATGCTCTTTCATCTCCTCCTTCAATGCCTGCATTTGCTCTTTCATCTCCTCCTTTGCTTCTCTGATTGTTTTAATTATGTACATTCTGAACTCCCTTTCTGACATTTTTTCTGCTGTGCTGTCATTGGGTTTTATTGATATAGTATCTAGGTTTGTTTGAGACATTTTCTTCCGTTTTTTTCTCAAGTTTGTCAGATGTCAGTGGGGCCCTGAGATATTGCAGATTTCCTCTAATGGCTTATAGTGTCCCGGTAGATTTCCAGTGTATCACCTCCCAGCCTTCAGTAGCCTGAAATCTTGGAGGAACTTGATAATGCAGTGCTTCTGAAGAAAACTGCCCCTAGCCCCCTTCTGATTCCAAGGCTTGGAGCTGGCTCTGTGCGGAAAGGTTCTCACTGTGGAGCCTGCACCGTGCAGCTGGCCTTGTGGGAGGAGTCCACCACCAAACTGTGCAAGGCTACCTGGGGAAGACTCTAGTTGCCCTGCCCTGCTCTGGTAAGCCGCTCTTATCTGTGCCTGCGCCCAGGCCAAGCTTCACCCAGTGGGGGAGACTTACCCCATGGCTCAATTTTAGTCCGAGTCTCTCAATGCCTCTCCTTCTTGAGTCCTGGGTTCTGGAGCAACTGGAGATGCAGTCACCCTCTAGTCCATCATCTTGGATCACCTCGTGGAAAGAGCCTGTAGCCGGAGGGGGCAGGGCCACCTGGAGAAGTCTCTGACTGCCCTGCCCTGATCCCAGAGGCTGCTTGCGGGTCGAAGCTCTTCGTTGGCTCGGGGACTTGTTGCTGGCTCTGTGTAGAAAGGCTCTCACTGGGTGGTCTGCTGTGAGAAGCTAGCCTTGAAAGGCACCTCCCACTGCAGGGGCCAGGCTGCTTGGGGGAGTCCGTGGCTGCCCTGTCTTGGTCCCTGAAGCCACTTGCAGGTCGGAGCTTGCCACACTGGCTCCAGGACTTGGAGCTGGTTCTGATCAGAAAGGCTCTCACTGGGGGGTCTGCTCCGAGAAACTGGAGAAGCTAGCCATGTGGGAGGGGCCCACCACCGGAGTGCGCAGGGTTGCCTGGGGAAGACTCTAGCTGCCCTGTCCTACTCCGATAAGCCACCTCTATCCGGGCCTGCCGCCCAGACCAAGCTTTACCCAGTGGGCGAGACTCACCCGTGGCTCTATTTTAGTTCGAGTCTCTCAATGCCTCCCATTCTTGAATCATGGGTTCTGGAGCGACTGGAGATGCAGTCACCCTCTAGTCCAACATCTTGGATCCTATAATTTTTAATGTTATTTCCTTTCCTAACAGTTTTGGACCAGTAGTTATTTACAGCTAGGCCTTGGGGAAATGAAATTGGAATGCCCATCACTGTTCTACCTTCGATGAGTTCATTGGCCCCAGACAACTCTCAGCTCCTTCTGCAAACCTGTCCTGATCAAGAAACAGGTGGAGGGAAGCATTCTCAAAAGTCCCTTTTAGCTTCTAGCTTACACAATTCACTTTCAGTAATTGCCAATTACCTGAACCAGCTTCTTTTTTTTTTTACTAAAGACTTAACATATGAGGGAGTCCCAGTAGTGTCTCTTTGTGGATTTTGGAGCCAGTCTCATTACTTTGCAGTTGCAGCATACTGGAGTTGTTGAATTTTTTTCCATAAAACATGTCTCTCCACACAAGAGAGAGAAGCTTCATTCCAATAGAAAATCTGAATTTCTAACTAAACCTAATTTTAGTTTCTGAAAATTCAGGTAATATGTCTTCATAAATTCACTTTTTAGCTTTCCATAATCTCTGCCATTTAAAGCCTGGTTTAGATCAGGTATTTAGTCACCTTTCAAGTTGGTTTTTGTTACTTTGTAGTTAAAGATAACAGTTAACCTAATCTTCAATTGGCACTTCCTAGTTCATTTATCTACTTTGGAAACTTCCTGCTTTATGTATAGGTTTGGTGCCACTGTAATGGTGCCTCATGATTTTTTTTAACAGAACAGAAAATGTTTTATCAGTGTTCTAAACTTCACTACAAAAAGAATCTCTTTGTTGTATCTGAAGGTACTTCCACAGTGATGTAATTTCTGTAGAATTTTTTGCCAGGTTTTCTTCCAATGTTACCATCAATTTAGTAAAATATAAAGCAGTTTATCATGTCTCAGATTCCACAAGCAATGCCTTCATACCTAGTTCAATATTTGTATTATAGTACATTTTTTGATTCATCAAAAATTGTGACTATCCTCACAAAAGTGCTACAAAATCACTTTTTTGATATTTGAGTTCATCACCAGTGAGCTTTCAAAATATTAGATTTTTAAATGTTAATTATGGTTGCAGGTATTTAGAGAAACCCAACTTCTATTGATACAGTAAATATATCAGGTGGGTGTTATTTTTCTATAGAAAGAATCAGGGCTAATCTTTTGAAATAATATACTTTCTAGTTAGAAAATATAGGAGTCTGGATGCTATGGACTGGTGACTATCAATTTCATGTTTTTGTTAAGGAGGAGAAAAGATATGAATATTTAAGTGGCTTCAAAGTTTAAAAAATGTTCTTTAGAACATTTTCTTTATGAATGTTTATTGTCCAAGTATGGCTTATTTTACACTTATAAAATGTTACTTAAATATGACATTTTCTTAATTTTAATTGATAAGAGATTCTAAGGCAATTCTTATACAATTGAATGCTAAAAGGAAAAAGTGATATAAATATGCTTTCATATTTTGCCTATTGTAAAAAATAATGATATTCTACTACAGAGTTCTTTGGTACTAATTTTTGTCTTTCAAATATTTTCTCTTAAAACTAAAAATATATAAATCTTTTACATAAAACTGAATGCAAAGGAAGGCACAGCTGTTTATAATGTGAAGAAAAGCACATTTCAGCATATGCAGAATTAAAGAGAAAAAATGTTCACATCCTTATTAGTTCCACTGAAAACATTAAGAAATTTCTTCACTGCCAACAGTGTTCAATGCTTAAGAGCTAAGAGCATATAAAAACTAAAACATTAAAATTTCCTTAATGCAAAATGGACTTTAATATATACTTGAATAAATAAAAATAGTTTTTAAAATGCCAAAATAAATGTAGACTATCCATGTTATAAAAAGTGCAAACCAAGTGGACAGAAGGTTTCACAATATCATACTTTTTGACACAGGTAAACTAGCTTAGGGGGACAAACTTGATTAGTTAATGAGACTTTAATTTCAGCCAGACTTCATCAGAATTTCTGAGAGCTCAAAGATAGCAGTACTGGAGAAACAACTCTGTCCAGATGTGATTGGCACTGACATGTGACTGTTAAGCAGGGTGGGGAGCTGCAGGGGGCAAAAAAATTAAAATAATTATTACAAATCCCCTGGGAAAAAATGGGGTCTCTTACCTTTCCAAACAGACCACAACAGTTTGGTTCTATCATCCCCCTGTGATAGATCAATTGCCAATCCATTTAATAGAATGATTTACAGATGACAATTCCATAATTACCTAGAGCAAAGAAGAATAAAGCTCATATAATGTACTTAATTGTTCTATATGACAGGCTACTGGAAAAAAGTACATAATTTAGATGTCATTAAAGCATATTCAAATACTGTTTATAAAAGGTTCTAGGCTGTCTGGGAATACTGATCTGCTTTAAATATTGAGGAAAAAATTAGTCTTTATACATCTGTAATTTCTATTACTATATTTTGGAATTTGACATCAATTTTCCAGAGCACTACAAAGATGTTTCTCAGTAAAAATGATAATTGTTTATCTTAGAATATTAAGAAGAAATGTCTCCTTTAGAGTTGAAAATTTATTTTTAAGACATTTTTTATTTGTTCTACTTGGTTATACATGACAACAGAATGCATTTAGTTTCATTATGCAAAAATAGTTTATTTTTTGATTTAGTTGTCAATGGACCTTTATTTGATTATATGTGGTGCTGAGAATCAAATTCAGTGCCCCACATATGCTATGCAAGCCCTCTACAACTGAACTCTAAACCCCAACTCCTGAAAAAATATTTCATTGATAAATAATATCAAACTTATTAGAAAAATGACTCATGAGAAAAAACTTATTGTACAGTTAATTTCTGTATTGCTAGCAACTAAGATGATAAACAACAAGATAAAAAGGTATATGTTTTAGTGACAAGTGTCAGGTCTGAAGTAAATCCATCATCTGTGCTCCCAACTAAACAAACTGAAGTAAAGGCCTCCTATTAATACCTGACTGTCTGCATCTGGATGTTTTTTTGCCTAGGCTCATATGTGTCAAAATGATTTTCTATACTGTCTTGTAGCTTAATTCCTATTTAGTACAGAGTAAGTTTAAATATTAAACTTCAGCACTAAATATTAAACTATAAATCCTGGCACCTGTTAGAAGCGCAATAAATATCTGTAGAAAAGTTAATATATTTTTGCACTTTTCAGACTATTTCAGTAAATTATTTACATCTGTGCTTTCTTGCTTATTAAGGACTGTCATTTCAGTTTATATCTAGGGGCTAAAAATGAGCAGACAGTTAAAGTTCTGCTTACATGAAGGTCACAGCTAATAAGCAGCAACACCTAATTTTAAGGTCTGACTAAAATTTATCTGTACTAAATTGCCCAACTTCTTATTTGGCAGGGGTTAGGGACTGTTTTAATTACTGCTTCAATTTATTCAGTGGTTATTGGTATATTCAAGGTTCTTTTTCTTTTCTGGTGCTTTAAAATTTAATTTTTTCTAAAATGCTATCTACTTCAACTGTGTTTTCAAATTCTTCACATATAATTTATAGTCCTTTATTTGTGCTCCTAACCACTATTCCCATTGACTTGGAGTGAAAAATGAAGAGCAGGCCTTAAATTTTCATTGTTATGAGTTTTTTAAAATATTATGTTTGTGGTTTTTGACCATCTTGTTGATATTTTCAGTAGAATTCCCTTTCTGGGGCTAGGGTTGTGGCTTAGTGGTAGGTAGAGCGCTTGCCTAACATGTGTGAGCCACTGGGTTTGATTCTCATCACCACATATAAATGCATGAATAAAATGTAAAAATTATTTTTAAAAATGAATTCCCTTTGGTTTTATTAGTCTTGTTTGTTGTTTTAAAGAGATCACTGACTTTTACGCATTACTCCTTATTTGGGTACATTCAGTTGTCACAGTTCACAATTAGTCTGACTTTACTGGCATGTTTCTTAGTCCTTTTTAAGGGCTCTTTACATTTTTCCTTCACATAATGAGCATTTAATAGAAATGGAAGTAATAAAAGTACAAATTATATTTAATATAAGACACCCAACAGATGGTCCAGAAAGTAGCTAATGTTGGGGATATATGTCTGGCAGAAGTCCCAAGCAAAACTGGAGCCCAGTGCTTCAGGTTGGACCCCATTTGTTTCTGGACTTTATTCCCTCCCATTTTCTGTCCTTCACCATCTAATCTATAGAGTATGGATGATCAAATCAAAACTGTGGCATCAGAAGGATGTTTGGGATTGCTGACCTGAGATAACCTGGGGAAACTTTAAGAAACCAATAGGAAAATGTGCTTGAATAAAAAGGCAGATCAGTTCCTGACTGAGTGTACTGTGTTGTGTGTGGGTGAGTGGGGTATGGGAGAGAGAGGAGGGGGATTATAGTCCTTTTTACATTGCAGCATAGGCCAGATTTCTGCCCTTGGCCTACTTTCCTCCATAGCCATACATGGACCTGACATCCATTTCCATTTTTGGTGTCTCCCAGTCAGTGCTTCTTTTCCAAGAGAGCTGCTCTTCTCTGGTGCTCTAAGTCAGTGAGAGTAGTGGTTGGGATTGCAAACTAAATTTTAATCAGTCTCTGACACTTACTAGTGTGTGATCTTGGGTAAACTGGATAATAACTCTGTGCCTTAGTTTACTCAAATTTAAAATAGTACTACCAGTAGCATTAAATGAAAAACCATGATGAGTGGCCCAGACTGTCATACAGGAACCCTTCAATTCACACTAGCTCTTGATACTAAAATATTGCCAGTCTCATAGTCAGTTTGCCTCTTCCTCATTTTCACTACCTGCTTATTCCTCTAACTAAACTGAAGTTCTCAATCTTGCCACTGAAGTGTCTTCAAAATTGATTCCTATGTCCACTATCCCTTCAGTATTTGAAGTAGTGTAATGATTTTCTCCTATGTTCCTGTTTTTTCCACTTTCTATTGAGTTCTTCCTTCAAATGGATATCACTCTTTTTTTTGGGGGGGGGTGTTGGGGATCAAACCCAGTGCCTTGTGCTTGCAAGGCAAGCACTCTACAGACTGAGTTATCTCCCCAGTCCCTGGATATCACTCTTGAAGTTATAAAAACATATTAGGGTGGAACTCTTCAAGGCCCACACCTCCTTTTCAGAATTCATCTATCACCAGATCTCGTCCTGAGTATGCTTTCTCTATCCAAACTAGGCCGACCAATTAAGTTCTTTGCTTTGCTCTCTATCAAAATTCTGTCTCTTCTCCCAGCTCAGCTCAGTCAGCACTTATTTCTCAGAATATGTCCCATCCCTGGATGCAAAGAACCACTCAGTCCCTGTGAACTTTGTTTACTCTCCTGTTAATTCACATGCTGTATATCTCTAACAGTCCCTGCTTCAGAGCATTGCAGATATTTGCTGGGTTAGATTTGTTAAAATAAAAATTTCAGCACACAATCTCAAATGCAAACTTAAATTAGTTGCACTGGGTTTCAACATGTATCTGTACCTATTGGGTGCAATTCAAATTTGATAAAAAATTATTTAAAAAGTTGGAATGAACAGACATGTAAGCTCAAAATGCAAAGTTATCCAATTGAAAAAGACCTTTCACTTTGTTAATCGGGATCCTTCTCATTCAACAATTAGCACAGTGTCTTTGGTATCTATCTCCTTATAAAATATATCTCAGCTCAAAAACCTACTTCTTTCAGAAAGCCTAGTGCCTTTTATCCTTATTTGGAATTCTCTAATATCGGCTATAGCCTGCTATAATGATTGTAGATGAATGAAAAATTAATGTACATGAATGATTGTGTGCACAAATTCCTCAGCACTGTGTTAGTTGTCACTTTCAGGTTTCCAGCCTACCTATGCAAAGATCACAAAAGAAAACCTACCATCATCACTTAAAATTTGTTGTAGACCAAGTCTATTTTGTTTCCTTTGCCAGTACATTAATAGCATATGTTTAAGAGGTTTGTTATTTTGAAAGGAGATTACTTTTATAAGTTTAGTGGGGACAAAATCATAATCTGATAGTGAAAATCCATCAATTGCAATATCTAATTTCAGAAAATCTTCCTTGTATTATGTTTTTTGTTTATTATTTTAAAAATTGCTCTAATCAACTATCCTTTTCATTCGGAGAGAAATATTTTAAAAGGTGCAAAATTGCTTTCTCTTAGTTTCATGATCCAACCAAAAAAAGAGGGTCCAAGGCCATATAACACATCAGCCATCCAGACTGGGTTGTATTTTTTTTGGGGGGGCTGCATTTTGAATGTCACAAAAAGAAATCTGGGTCTATTTGGTAAAACTCTAAAGCAAGTCATCTTTAAATGCAGTGATAAAGCCAAGTACGGTGAAACAGGACTATAATCCCAGTAATTCATGACTGGGACAAGAGGATCACAAGTTCAGGGCCAGTCTCAGCAGCTTAACAACAACCTGTCTCAAAATAAAAAGGGCTGAGGATGCTTCTCAGTGGTAGATCACCCCTGGGCCAATCAACAATATCACCCTTCACTACACACAGTGCAATTTATTCTGCAGATGTCTAAATGTAAACTAGGAACCAGTGACTTTCAGTAGTTAGCAAAGTATTATCCCTGAACAAAGGACATTACTAGACACATGAATGAAATGTTTATGTCAGACCCTATCAAAGACCTAAAGACTCAGCAATATTTATTTTAATATAAAATCCAGGTGACTGGATCCTAATTTCCCCTGGGTACATACTTCCCAACTCCCAGAATTCCTGATAATGTATAGAACAACCATGGACATAAACAATACCTGTTGGGAATACTGAATGAGAAATTTAGCATAATTGTAGTCATTCCCCAAACATTTTCTAGGATGTCACCAAGCCATATTTCAACCATATGGCAGAATTCCCAATGAGGAGGGAAAGGAGAGACCATTCATTTTTTACAAATACTTGCTGAACTCCACAGAAGCTCTGGGTCCTAACCCCAGGAGCTTACTGTAGCCACATTAGTCCTTTCTGCTCTATTCATTCCCAGAGTTTTGCTGTTCTAACCTTGAGCCTTTCAGACAATGAGGTCTTCTATCACCATTTTCCAATAAGACCTTAAATCTTATTGCATATATCATACTTCTGGCACACAGATTGTACTTGGTATGTATAATTTTAACAAAAGATTAAGATGCCCAGGCTAAAGTTTTTTTAAAGTACTAGATTTGTTCATTGCTAATTTTACTTTAAATTACTAGTTTTTGTTTCTCTGCCTAAGTTAAAATGGTTAAAAATCAATGTTTTCTGTGTGTGACTGAAGCTTGATTTCATGTGATAGGAATAAGATCCAGGAGAAAGAAGGAAACCTGATTTCTCCTGGGGCATAGTCACATCATGATAGCCTACCCCAAATGCAGTAGTAATCCAGAGAAGTGAAATAGCAATTAGAATATCTTTAGCTGACAATTTTCCAATAAGACATAAATCTCATTGTGTACATCATACTTCTGGCACAGAGATGGTACTTGGCATGTATAATTTTGAAAAGCAAAATTATCCAATTCCATCCATCCGACCAACTCAAAAGGTAAACAGACTTGATTTTTTTAACCCTTAACTTTTGTTGACAACTCTATGAATTCTTTGGCATCTTTTTATTTAGATAGTCATTTATAATTACTGACATCATCTGTACTCCAGTCAACAAGCTAGATGATGGGAGACACCCTGGGAAAGAGGATACAGTTCCAGTTTTGAGGGCCCACAGTCTACTGAAGTTTGCCAGATAAACAGGCTAAATACTAAGTGCTAAATGGTGTTGGAGACAAAGAACTGTAACCAGTTTGAAATGAACCACACTGGGGACACAAGATGCAGGGTGGATGAAACAACTCTACTGTTCAGTAGGGGGAGTTTGCACTGTGTCTAACCCTTCTTTCTTCCTGTCCCTAGGATCTGTCCTGCCTATACTCACATATCCAAACAATAATAATGTGGGTGGATGAGTAACAATGTTTTGGTATCAAAGAAAAAAATTACCAATATCCACATGATAGAAAGTGATACTACTAGATGGGCTACATGGCTTGCAAAGAGATGATGGAAGGTTGGTTTCATTTGTTTGCTATTTCCATAAGCGCAGAGGGCTGGGAACTCAAACCCGGGCCTCCAGCATGAGAGGCAGGCATTCTATGAGATGGATGGGAACATTCCTTAACATTATAAAGGCCATCTACGCTAAGCCCATGGCCAATATCATTCTAAATGGTGAAAAACTGAAAGCATTCCACATAAAAACTGGAACAAGGCAGGGATGTCCTCTTTCACCACTTCTATTCAACATCGTCCTTGAGACTCTAGCCAGAGCAATTAGACAAACCAAAGAAATTAAAGGGATACGAATTGGAAAAGAAGAACTCAAACTATCCCTTTTCACTGGCGACATGATTGTATATTTAGAGGAACCTGGAAATTCCACCAGAAAACTTTTAAAACTCATAAGTGAATTCAGTAAAGTAGCAGGTTACAAGGTCAATGCTCATAAATCCATGCATTTTTATACATAAGTGATGAATCTTCAGAAAGAGAAATTAGGAAAACTACATATAATAGTTTCACAATAGCATTGAAAAAAATAAAATACTTGGGAATCAATCTCACAAAAGAGGTGAAAGACGTCTACAATGAGAACTACAGAACACTAAAGAAAGAAATTAAAGAAAACCTTAGAAGATGGTAAGATCTCCCATGTTCTTGGATAGGCAGAATTATTATTGTCAAAATGGCCATACTACCTAAAGTGCTATACAGATTCAATGCAATTCCAATTAAAATCCCAATGATGTACCTTGCAGAAATAGAGCAAGCAATTATGAAATTCATCTGGAAGAAGAAGAATAAGAATAGCTAAAGCAATCTTCAGTAGAAAGAGCGAAGCAGAGGGTATCACAATACCAGATTTTCAACTCTACTATAAAACAATAGTAACAAAAATGGCCTGGTATTGGTACCAAAATAGACAGGTAGATCAATGGTACAGAATAGAGGACATGGACACAAATCCAAATAAATACAATTTTTTCATACTAGACAAAGGTTCCAAAAATGTGCAATGGAGAAAAGATAACCTCTTCAACAAATGATCCTGGGAAAACTGGAAAACCGTATACAACAGAAAAAAATTAAACCCCTATCTCTCACCCTGCACAAAACTCAACTCAAAATGGATCAAGGACCTTGTAATCAGACCACAGACTCTGCTTCTTATAGAAGAAAATGTAGGTCCAAACCTTCAACTTGTTGGCTTAGGATCAGACTTCCTTAACAGAACTCCTATAGCACAAGAAATAAAAGGAAGAATCAACAACTGGGATGGATTCAAACTAAAAACTTTCTCTCAGCAAAGGAAACTCTCAGTAATGTGAAGAGAGAGCCTACAGAGTGTGAGAATATCTTTGCCAACCATACTTCAGATAGAGCGCTAATTTCCAGAATCTATAAAGAACTCAAGAAACTCTACACCAAGAATACAAATAATCCAATCAACAAATGGACTAAGGAAATGAACAGACACTTCACAGAAGATGTACAAGCAATCAACAGATATATGAAAAAATGTTCAACATCTCTAGTAATAAGAGAAATGCAAATCAAAACTACCCTAAGATCACAATTAGAATTGTGATTATCAAGAACACAAGCAACAATAGGTGTTGGCGAGAATGTGGGAAAGAGGTACACTCATACATTGCTGGTGGGGTTGCAAATTAGTGCAGTCACTTTGGAAAGCAGTATGGAGATTCCTCAGAAAGCTTGGAATGGAACCACCATTTGACCCAGCTATCCAACTCCTTGGCCTATACCCAAAGGACTTAAAATCAGCATTCTACAGAGATACAGCCACATCAATGTTCATTGCTGCTCAATTCACCATAGCCAGATTGTGGAAGCAACCTAGATGCCCTTCAGTTGATGAATGGATAAAGAAACTGTGGCATATATATATACAATGGAATATTACTCCACAATGAAGAATGATAAAATTATGGCATTTGCAGGCAAATGGATGAAATTGGAGAATATCATGCTAAGTGAGATAAGCCAATCTCAAAAAACTAAAGGACGAATGATCTCACTGATAAGTGGATGAGGACATATAATGGGGGGTGGGAGGGTTTAGCGTTAGGGTTAGGGTTAGGTTTAGGGCTAGGGATAAGCAGGGTGGTAGGAATGGAGGAAAGAAGGATTGTATAGAGGGAAATGAGGGGTGGGAGGAGTGGGAGGGAAGGGAAAAAACAATGAGTCAAACATCATTGCCCTATGTAAATTTATTATTACACAAATGGTATGCCTTGACTCCATGTATAAATAGAGAAGCAACATGTATCCCATTTGTATACCATAATAAAAAAAAGAAAAAAGTTATCTCTTTATCATTCAAAATTTAAATAATACAATAATTATGGGAAATACAGGTGATGTCTCAGACCAAAAAAAAAAAAAAAAAAAAAAAGTGATTCTACTGCAAGATTCTAGCCCATAGGTGAATAATAATGCTCTCCTAATCCAGAGTGTTTGGCAAAATAAAGCAACTCAGTCTTCATTTTTAAGAAAAAATATCCTTTTATCTATATTAACTTTATTTTAATTTATTGTACAGAAATTGTGTGCAAATTTTCATTTCTATGGTTGTTCATGATGCAGATTCATACCATTCATGTAATCATACATTGTACATAGTTTAATGATGTCTGTCTCATTCCACCATCTTTCATACCACTGTCCCCTCAACCCTCTCATTTCCTTCTATGTAATTTAATGTTCCTCCCTTCTTCTCTCACCCCCTTCCCCTATTGTGTATCATCATCCACTTATCAGAGAAAATATTCAGCCTTTGGTTTATTGGGATTGTCTTATTTCACTTAGCATGATATTCTCCAATTCCATCCATTTATCTGCAAATGCCATATTATTATTCTTTATGGCTGAATTATATTCCATTGTGTATATATACTACAGTTTCTTTATCTGTTCATCTTTTGAAGGGCATCTAGTTTGGTTCTACAATCTAGCTATTGTGAATTGAGCTGATATAAACATTGATGTGGCTGTAAAAATTTAGTATGCTAATGTGAAGTCCTTTGGGTATAAACCGAGTTATAGGATAACTGGGCCAAAATATGGGTCCATTCCAAGTTTTCTGAGGAATCTCTATACTGCTTTCCAGAGGGTCTCTCCCAACTCCACCAGCAATGTATGAGCATACTTTTTTCCCCACATCCATGCCAACTTCTATTACTCATCCACCCACATTAGTATTGTTTGGATATGTGAGTATAGACAGGGCAGATCCTAGGAACAGGAATAAAGAAGGGTTAGACACAGTGCAATGAAGAAGGGTTAGACACAGTTTGTATTCTTGAATATAGTCATTCTAATTGGAGTAAGATGAAATTTTACAGATGTTTTAATTTGCATTTCTCTAATTGCTAGAGATGCCAAACAATTTTCATGTATTTATTAGTCACTTGTATCTCTTCTTTTGTAGAGTCTGTCCAGTTTCTTGTTCCATTTATTGATTGGGTTTTTTGTACTTTTGGTGTAAAGTTTTGTAAGTTCTTTATAAATTTTGGAGATTAGTGCTCTATCTGAAGTGCATGTGGAAAAGATCTTCTCCCACTCTGTAGGCTGTCTTTTCACATTATTGATTGTATCCTTTGGTGAGAAGAAGATTTTTAGTTTGAATCCATTCCATTTATTGATTCTTGCTTTGATTTCTTGTGCTTGGGAGTCATGTTAAACAAGTCAGATCCTAAGCCAATATGATGATTTGGGGCCTACTTCTTCTATTAGTTGCAGGGACACTGGTCTAATTGCTAAGTCTTTGACCCCTTTTGAGTTGAGTTTTGTGCAGGGTGAGAGACATGTTTCATTTCATTTTTACTGCATATCAAATTCCAGTTCTCCCAGCAACATTTATTGAACAGACTATTTTTTATCCATTGTTTTTATTGGCCCCTTGTGTAGTGTAATGTAACAGTATTTCTGTGTTTTTGTCTCTGTGTCTTCTATACCATTGGTCTGCATGTTTATTTTGGTGCCAATACCATACCATTTTTGTTACTATTGCTCTGTACTATAGTTTAAGATCTGGTATTGTGATACTTCCTACTTCACTCTTTGTGCTCAGGATTATTTAATTATTTTGGGTTCCAGATGAATTTCATGATTGATTTCTCTATTTCTATGAGGAATGTCATAGGGATTTTAATTGGAAATCCATTGACTCCATTAAGCACCTTTGGTAGTATGGCCATTTTGACAATATTAATTCTGCCTACCCAAGAACATGGGATATCGTTTCATCTTCTAAGGTTTTCATTAATTTCTTTCTTTAGTGTTCTATAGTTTTCATTGTAGCAGTCTTTCACCTCTTCTGTTAGATTGATTCCCAAGTGTTTTTATTTTCAAGACTTTTGTGAAAGAAGTGGATTTCCAAATTCTGTTTCAGAGGATTCATCACTTATGAATGGAAATACATTAGATTTATGTTTATTGATTTTATATCCTGCTACTTTTCTGAAAACATTTATTAGGTTTAGAAGTTTTCTGGTCGAAATTTTTAGATCCTATAAATATAGAATCATGTTATTAGCAAAAAGTGATAACTTGATTTCTTCTTTTCATATTTCTTTATTTACTTTGGCTTGTCTAACTGCTCTGGGTAGTGTTTCAAGGAAGATTTTGAATAGAAGTGGTGAAAGAGGGCATCCCTGTCTTGTTCCAGTTTTTAGAGGGTATGCTTTTAGTTTTTCTCCATTAAGAATGTTTTTGTGGGCTGGGGATATAGCTCAGTTGGTAGAGTGCTTGCCTTGCAAGTACAAGGCCCTGGGTTCAATCCCCAGAATGGCAAAAAAAAAAAAAAAAAAAAAAGATGCTGTCTTTGGGCTTAGCATAGATAAAGTCTTTACAATTGAGGTATATTTCTACTATCCCTATATTTTCTACTGTTTTGAGCACGAAGGGTTGTTGTATTCTTAACTTTAAGTATATTGATGTGATGAACTGTGTATTAATTTCCAGATGTTGAATCAACCTTCCATCCCTGGCATAAACCCCACTTCATCATGGAGCACTATGCTTTTAATATGTATTTGTAAGCTATTTGTCACAATTTTTTCAAGGATTTTTTACATCTATATTCATCAGGGATATTGAGCTAATGTTTTCTTTCCTTGATGTGTCTTTGGTTCTGGTATGAGAATGATACTAGCTTCACAGAATGAGATTAAAAATGTTCCCTTCTTTTCTATTTCCTGGAATGCATTGAAGAATATTTGTATTTGTTCATCTTTGAGGGTCTTATAGAATTTGACTGAGAATCCATCTAGTCCTGGGTTTTTCTTTGTTGATAAACTTTTGATGACTTTTTCTATTTCGGTGTTGGTGTTGAAATTGATCTGCTTATATAGAGTATGTCTTCCTAATTAAGTTTGGGAGGATCGAATGTTTCTAAAAAATTGTCAATGTCTTCAATATTTTCTATTTTGTTGAACTATAGATTTTCAAAGTAACTTCTAATTATGTTATGTATTTAAGTGGTGTCTATCATGATATTTTTTATCATGATTTTTTGTAATTTGAGTTTTCTCTCTCCTTCTCTTTGTTAGTATGACTAAAGGTTTATCTATTTTGTTTACTTTTATAAAGAATCAACTTTTTGTTTTGTCAATTTTTTTTTTTTTTGTGGTGCTGGGGATTGAACCCAGGGCCTTGTGCTAATGAGGCAAGCACTCTACCAACTGAGCTATCTCCCCAGCCCTGTTGATTTTTGAATTGTTTCTTTTTTTCAATTTCATTGATTTCAGCTCTGATTTTAATTATGTCCTGTCTTCTAGTTTGGGTGTTGATCTGTTTTTCTTTTTCTATGGGTTTTGAGATGTAATGTTAGGTCATTTACTTGTTGACATTTTAATGTATGAGCTCAATGCAATGAACTTTCCTTTTTGTACTGATTTAGAGTGTCCCAGAGATTTTGATATGTTGTGTTGTTGTTTGCTTTTACCTCTAAGAATTTTTTATTTCCTTCCTAATGTCTTCTGTTATCATTGCATTATTCAATAGCATATTTAGCCTCTAGGTGTAGAAGAAGTTTTTGTTTTTTAATTTATCATTGATTTCTAATTGCATTGCATTATGATCTGATAGAACACAAGATAGTATATCTATTTTTTGTATTTACTAATGGCTTCTTTGTGGCATAGCATATGTTCTATTTCAGAGAAGGATCCATGAGCAGCTGAGAAGAAAGTGTATTTTCTTGATGATGGATGAAATACTCTATACAAGCCCATTAAGTACATATCATTGATTGTATTATTTAATTCTATAGTTTCTTTTTAATTATTTTTTGGAGTTTCTATCCCATGGTGAGAGTGGTGTGTTAAAGTCACCCAGTATTACTGGCTTGTGGTGTTTTTGATTCTTCAAATTGAGAAGGGTTTGTATGATGTACATGGATGCATCATTGTTTGGGGCAAAAATATTTAAAATTGTTATGTCTTGCTCCTTTATTTTTCCCCTAGGCAGTGTGAAATGTCCTTCTTTGTCTCTTCTGACTTAGATTTGAAGTCCACATTTTCTGATATAAGGATGGAGACCCCTGCTTTTTTACTGAGTCCATGTGCATGGTTTGTTTTTCCACATCCTTTCACCATTAGTTTGTGGATGTCTTTTTCTATGAGATGAGTCTCTTGAACACAGCATATTGTTGGGTCTTTCTTTTTAATTCAGCCTGCCAATGTCTTTTGATTAACAAATTTAGGCCATTAACAGTGTTACCATTGTGATATGATTTGTATTTCTGGTCAGTTTGGCTTAATTTTGGTTTTTAACTTGACTTGGTTTCTCCTTTGACTTTTCCTTTAGGGTAGCTTCTCCATTTATGGACTTGTTGTTTTTCACTTCCTCCTCATGAAATATTTTGCTGAGAATGATCTCTACTCTAGGCTTTATATTTGTATGTTCTTTTAGCTTTTTTTTAATCATGGAAAGATTTTATTTTATCATCAAATCTGAAGGTTAGTTTTGCTGGGTATAAGATTCTTGATTGGCATCCATGTTCTTTCAGAGCTTGAAATATATTATTCCAGGCCCTTCTTGCTTTTAAGTTCTGTGCTGAGAAATCTGCTGATATCTGTGTTGGTTTCCCCTTATATATAATCTGATGATTTTCTCTCACAGACCTTAAAATCATGATTTTATATTGTATGAGAAGTATTTTTATGATAATGTGACTTGGTGTGGATCCGTTGTAATTTTATGCACCTGGTGTTCTGTAAACCTCTTGTATTTGATTTTCCATTTTATTCTTCAGGTTTTGGAAATTTTCTGATATTATTTCATTGAAGATGTTGTCCATTTCTTTGGTTTGTATCTCTGTGCCTTCCTCAATCCAAATAATCCTTAAATTTGGTCTTTTCATGATGTCCCATAATCCTTGGAGGTCCCGTTCATGATTTCTTACCATTTTTCCCAGTTTGTCAACTTTATTTTCAAGATTAAATATTTTGTCTTCATTGTCTGAGATTCTGTCTTCCACAAGATCTAGTCTGTTGGTGATGCTATGTATTGAGTTTTTAATTTGCTTTATTGTTTCTTTCATTTCAAGTGTTTTTTTTCTCAGAATCTCGATCTCTTTATTGAAATGCTCTTTTTCTTCCTATATTTGCTCTTTTAAGTGTTTATTGGAATGATCATACATTGTCTGCATTTGCTCTCTTATCCTTTGCTTCATGCATCATTTTAATTATGTGGAGTATAAACTCATTTTCTGTGATTTCTACTGCCATTCTGTCATTGAAGTCTATCAAAATAGCATCTCGGTTTGTTAGGGATATTTACTTTCCCTGTTTTTTCATGTTGTTAGTGTATCTTCCCCTCTAGCAGTGAAAAACTGAGGTATTGCAGCTTCCCCCACCCCAGTAGGCTTATCTTGATCTTGCAGGTTTCCAATACCTCTCTTTTGAGGGGGAGATCAATATTAGCTGCACCCAATACAAGCATATGCAATTTTTGGTCTTTTAAGCCATTTCCCTGGATACTCTTTTCTTTTCTTTTCTTTTCTTTCTTTCCTTTTTTTTAGTCACAGAACAAGAAGAACTTAATTTTGATTTAGAAGTATGAAGGTAAGTTTTCTATCCCAGTAGGGGAAACTGTTGATATTTTTACTTTTGAATTTATTTCAAGTAAATGAGAACATTGAGTAATTGGATTATTATGTTTTTTCTTAAGTTTTATATTTTCCTAAAAATGTTCAGTTTTCATAGTCAAATTGAAATATACAAAACACTTCAAGAACTAATTGTTGCACTTATGGGCAGCTGACATAAGTACACCATTTTTTTCTCAATAAAAATGTCTACCATTAAAAGGGTGTGCAGCCCAGTCCCTATGAACACCCTTTGTAAACCAACATGTTTACCAAATATGAGGCAGAATCCACCATCTTAAGCCTCTGCAGGATTGAGAGAAAGGATATCCTTTGAAGTTCTATGTTTACAAGTTCATTTCCAAACACTCATTTGGAACAGCATGTTTGGTCCTTGCAAATTTTAGCAACTTACAAGGGAAAGAGGTATTGATATTCTGGTAGAAAACTCAAGTTTGTAGTAACTTCTGTCCAAAAGATCGTTTTGACTTGCTCCCCCTCCTAAATTAAAGAATATTTAGTGTTCAGGCAATATGAGAACCCAGGAAGGGGAGTTCTTTCTTTCTTTTTTTTAGTTGTTTTTCTGTAGTAGACACTCTAGGTTATAAACACACAAAGCACACATACACATTTTAAAATTAATTGTTCACATCTTCCATTACTGACCAGCCCTTTATAGCTTAGAATCTGCTGTTAAAATAGCCTTTCACAGCTTCTTTAAAAGCTTTGAGATGGGTTTTTCAGATTTCTCTCTGGATTTGGGATTGGTGGAAATTCAGTACCCTGGCAAACTTGAGGGGTTTATGAGGGTGATTCTTGTCAGGTTGAATGTAGAGCCAACACCTCTTAGGAGAGTGACATGCTGGCATTTCCTTTCACACAGGCAGCAGGATTCCTGGTCCACAAGCCAGAAAGAGGACAAGAAACAGGTTTCTCTGGCTGGTAAATCTGCAGGGCTCTTATTCTAAGTAGAGGCAAACTCCCCAATCCAGGGTTCAATGAAGGATTCTCAAAGTCTGAAAAGATAGTCTTCAGTCTGTCAGGGTGGTGCACATACCTGTAATCTCAGCAACCTTGGAGGTCAAAGTAGAAGGATAATAATATTGGGGGCAAACTCTGAAATTTATCAGGACCCTAAGCAATTTACTACTACTACTACTAAGAATAATAATGAACAAGGATGTAGCTCTGAAGTGCCCTGGGTTCAATGCCCAGTAACGAAAATGGGACAGTTTTCAAAAGCATAGGACAGCTACCTTTCTCTCAAACAAGATCATAAATACACACCTATTGCTTTTTAATCTTCTACATAATAATTAAGAGTTACAATTCAGATTTCCATTGTCTAAAATCGGTACCCACAACTGTCTGGACATAAGATGCAGCAAATTGCTGTACAAGGGAAAAATGCCTCAGAATCCACTACATTGTGCAAGATGTTTGAAACGTTTTCCATAACGTATGCAAAAAAATATTGTGAATTGACATCACCCACTGCTCTTATGCATCTCTGTTCTCCCTAAGTATCCTGTAGCCTTAAAGAGTTCTTTGGTTCCTTTTTTATTATAAAAAATGGGATACATGTTGTTTCTCTATTTGTACATGGATTCAAGGCATACCATTTGTGTAATCATAAATTTACATAGGGTAATGTTTGATTCATTCTGTTATTATTTTTTCTTCCCCCCACACCTCTCACCCCTCTTTTTCCTCTATACAGTACTTCCTTCCTCCATTCTCACAACCCTCCTTAACCCTGATTCTAAACCTAACCCTAACCCTAATGCTAACCCCTCCCAACCCCCATTATATGTCCACATCCGCTTATCAGTGAGATCATTCATCCTTTAGTTTTTTGAAATTGGCTTATCTCACTTAGCATGATATTATCCAATTTCATCCATTTGCCTGCAAATGCCATAATTTTATCATTCTTTATGGCTGAGTAATATTCCATTGTATACATATGCCACAGTTTCTTTATCCATTCATCAACTGAAGGACATCTATGTTGGTTCCACAATCTGGCTATGGTGAATTGAGCAGCAATGAACATTGATGTGGCTGTATATCTCTGTACTATGCTGATCGTAAGTCCTTTGGGTATAGGCCAAGGAGTGGGATAGCTGGGTCAAATGGTGGTTCCATTCCAAGCTTTCTGAGGAATCTCCATACTGCTTTCCAGAGGGGCTGCACTAACTTGCAACCCCAAACACAATGTATGAGTGTACCTTTTTTCTCACATCCTCGCCAACACTTATTGTTGCTTGTGTTCTTGATAATCGCCATTCTAACTGGGGTGAGATGGAATCTTAGGGTAGTTTTGATTTGCATTTCTCTTATTACTAGAGATGTTGAACAGTTTTTCATATATCTGTTGATTGCTTGTACATCTTCTTCTGTGAAGTGTCTGTTCATTTCCTTAGCCCATTTGTTGACTGGATTGTTTGTATTCTTGGTGAGAGTTTTTTGAGTTCTTTATAGATTCTGGAAATTAGCGCTCTATCTGAAGTATGGTTGGCAAAGATATTCTCACACTCTGCAGGCTCTCTCTTCACATTACTGATAGTTTCCTTTGCTTAGAGAAAGTTTTCAGTTAGAATTTATCCCAGTTATTGATTCTTGCTTTTATTTCTTGTGCTATGGGAGTCCTGTTAAGGAAGTCTGATCCTAAGTCAACAAGTTGAAGATTTGGACCTACTTGTTCTTCTATAAGATGCAGGGTCTCGGGTCTGATTCCAAGGTCCTTGATCAATTTTAATTTGAGTTTTGTGCAGGGTGAGAGAAAGGGGTTTAATTTCATTCTGTGGCATATGGTTTTCCAGTTTTCCCAGGACCATTTGTTGAAGAGGCTATCTTTTCTCCATTGCATATTTTGACCCCTTTGTCTAGTACGAAAAAACTGTATTTATTTCGTTTGTGTCCTTGTCTTCTATTTGGTACCATTGATCTACCTGTCTATTTTGCTACCAATACCATGACATTTTTGTTACTATTGCTTTGTAATAGAGTTGAAGATCTGGTATTGTGATACCCCCTGTTTCATTCTTCCTGCTAAGGATTGCTTAAGCTATTCTGGGTTTCTTATTCTTCCAGATGAATTTCATAATTGCTTGCTCTATTTCTGTAAGGTACATCATTGGGATTTTCATTGGAATTGCATTGAGTCTGTATAGCACTTTTGGTAGTATGGCCATTTTGACAATATTAATTCTTCCTATCCAAGAACATGGGAGATCTTTCCATCTTCTAAGGTTTTCTTGAATTTCTTTCTTTAGTGTTCTGTAGTTCTCATTGTAGAGGTCTTTCACCTCTTTTGTGAGATTGATTCCAAAATACTTTATTTTTTTCGAAGCTATTGTGAATGGGGTAGTTTTCCTAATTTCTCTTTCTGAAGATTCATCGCTTGTGTATAATAATGCCTTAGATTTATGTGCATTGATCTTATATCCCGCTACTTTACTGAATTCACTTATGAGATCTAAAAGTTTTCTGGTGGAATTTCCTGGTTCCTCTAAGTACACAATCATATCATCAGCAAATAGGGATAGTTTGAGTTCTTCTTTTACTATTCGTATCCCTTTAATTTCTTTGGTCTGTCTAATTGCTCTGGCTAGAGTTTCAAGGACGATATTGAATAGAAGTGGTGAAAGAGGGCATCCCTGCCTTGTTCCAGTTTTTAGGGGGAATGCTTTCAGTTTTTCACCATTTAGAATGATATTAGCCATGGGTTTAGCGTAGATGGCCTTTACAATGTTAAGGAATGTTCCCACTATCCCTATTTTTTCTAGTGTTTTGGGCATGAAGGGGTGCTGTATTTTATCAAATGCTTTTTCCGCATCTATTGAAATAATCATGTGATTCTTGACTTTAAGTCTATTGATATGGTGAATGACATTTATTGATTTCCTGATTTTGAACCAACCTTGCATCCCTGGGATGAAACCCACTTGATCATGGTGCACTATCTTTTTAATATGTTTTTGTATGCGATTTGCTAAAATTTTGTTGAGAAATTTTGCGTCGATGTTCATTAAGGATATTGGTCTGAAATTTTCTTTCCTTGATGTGTCTCTGTCTCATTTAGGAATCTGGGTAATATTGGCTTCATAGAATGAGTTTGGGAGAGTTCCCTCCTCTTCTATTTTCTGGAATACTTTGAGAAGTATTGGAATGAGCTCTTCTTTAAAAGTTTTGTAGAACTCAGCTGAGAACCCATCTAGTCCTGGACTTTTCTTTCTTGGAAGGCTTTTGATGACTTCTTCTATTTCATTACTTGAAATTGGTCTATTTAAATTGCCTATGTCCTCCTCGTTCAGTTTAGGCAATTCATATGTCTCTAGAAACCTGTTGATGTCTTCGAAATTTTCTATTTTGCTGGAGTATAGGTTTTCAAAATAGCTTCTAATTATGTTTTGTATTTCAGTCGTGTCTGTTGTGATATTTCCTTGTTCATTCCGAATTTTAGTGATTTGGGTTTTCTCTCGTCTTCTCTTTGTTAGTGTGGCTAAAGGTTTATCAATTTTGTTTATTTTTTCGAAGAACCAACTATTTATTTTGTCAATTTTTTGTATTGTTTCTTTCGTTTCAATTTCGTTGATTTCAGCTCTGAGTTTAAGTATTTCCTGTCTTCTACTACTTTTGGTGTTGGTCTGTTCTTCTTTTTCTAGGGCTTTGAGCTGTAGTGTTAGGTCATTTAATTGTTGAGTTTTACTTCTTTTATTAAATGCACTCCATGAAATAAATCTTCCTCTAAGTACTGCTTTCATAGTGTCCCAGAGATTTTGATATGATGTTTCTTTGTTCTCGTTTACCTCTAAGAATTTTTTAATTTCCTTCCTAACCTCTTCTGTTATCCATTCATCATATAGTAGCATATTGTTTAATCTCCAGGTGTTGGAGTAGTTTCTGTTTTTTACTCTTTCATTAATTTGTAACTTCAATCCATTATGATCTGATAGAATACAAGGTAGTGTCTCTATCTTCTTGTATTTGCTGACATTAGCTTTGTGGCATAATATATGGTCTATTTTAGAGAAGGATCCATGTGCTGCTGAGAAGAAAGTGTATTCGCTCTTGGTTGGATGGTATATTCTATAAATGTCTGTTAAGTCTAAATTATTGATTGTGTTATTGAGATCTATAGTTTCTTTGTTCAATTTTTGTTTGGATGATCTGTCCAGTGGTGAAAGAGGCGTGTTAAAATCACCTAGTATTATTGTGTTATGGTCTATTTGGTTTCTAAAATTGAGAAGGATTTGTTTAACATACATGGATGAGCCACTGTTTGGGGCATAGATGTTTATGATTGTTATATCTTGCTGATTTATGCTTCCCTTAAGCAGTATGAAATGTCCTTCTTTATCCCTTCTGACTAACATTGGCTTGAAGTCCACATTATCTGAAATGAGGATGGATACGCCAACTTTTTTGCTGAGTCCATGTGCATGGTATGTTTTTCCCCATCCTTTCACCTTTAGTCTATGGGTATCTCTTTCTATGAGGTGAGTCTCTTGCAGGCAACATATTGTTGGATCTTTCTTTTTAATCCAATCTGCCAGTCTATGTCTTTTGATTGATGAATTCAGGCCATTGACATTCAGGGTTATTATTGAGATATGATTTGTATTCCCAGTCATTTGGTTCATATTTAAAATTTTTGACACATCTTGGTTCCTCCTTTATTTGACAGTTCCTTTAGGATAATTCCTCCCTTTGCTGATTTGCTTCTTTGTTTTTTATCTCTTCCTCATGAAATATTTTGCTGAGAATGTTCTGTAATGCTGGCTTTCTTTTTGTAAATTCTTTTAGCTTTTGTTTATCATGGAATGATTTTATTTCATCGTCATTTTTGAAGGTAAGTTTTGCTGGGTATAAGATTCTTGGTTGGCATCCATTTTCTTTCAGAGCTTGAAAAATGTTGTTCCAGGCCCTTCTAGCTTTTAGGGTCTGGATTGAAAAATCTGCTGATATCCGTATTGGCTTCTCCCTGAATGTAATTTGGTTCTTTTCTCTCACAGCCTTTAAAATTCTGTCCCTATTTTGTATGTTCGGTATTTTCATTATAATGTGCCTTGGTGTGGGTCTGTTGTAATTTTGTGTATTTGGAGTCCTATAAGCCTCTTGGACTTGATTTTCCATTTCATTCTTCAGATTTGGGAAATTTTTCATTTTTGTTTTTTGATATGAGTTGGCTTCTCCTTTATTTGGGTGTTCCTTTAGGCTAGTTCCTCCCGTTTCCGATTTGCATTGTTGTTTTTTATCTTTTCCTCATATTTATTTTGCTGAGAATGTTCTGTAATGTCAGCTTTCTTTTTTTTTTTTAATTCCTTTAGCTTTTGCTTATCATGGAAGGATCTTATTTTATCATCAAATCGGATAGTAAGTTTTGCTGGATATAAGATTCTTGGTTGGCCTCCGTTATCTTTCAGGGGTTGAAAAATGTTGTTCCAGGCCCTTCTAGCTTTTAGTTTCTGGATTGAATAATCTGCTGATATTGCTATTGGTTTCCCCCCGACTGTAATTTGATTCTTTACTCTCGCAGTCTTTTGAATTCTGTCTTTATTTTGTATGTTAGGTATTTTCATTATAATGTGCATTGGTGTGGTTCTGTTGTAATTTTGTATATTTGGAGTCTTGTACTTGGTTTTCCATTTCATTCTTCAGATTTATGAATTTTTCTGATATTATTTCATTGAATAAATTGTTTATTCCTTTGGTTTGTTTCTCTAAGCCTTCCTCAATCCCAATACTTCTTAAATTTGGCCCTTTCATGATATCCCATAATTCTTGTAGATTCTGTTCATGATTTCTTACCATCTTCTCTGTTTGGTCAACTTTGTTTTCAAGATTAAATATTTTTTCTTCAATGTCAGAGTTTCTGTCTTCCAGGTGTTCTATTCTTTTGGTTTTGCTTTCTATGGAATTTTTAACTTGGTTTATTGTTTCCTTCATTTCAAGGATTTGTTTGTTTTTTTTTTCAGTATCTTTAACTCTTTATTGAAATAATCTCTTGCTTCCCATATTTGCTCTTTTAAGTGTTGATTGGTGCAATCATTTAACGCCTGCATTTGCTCTTTCATCTCCTCCTTCAATGCCTGCTTTTGCTCTTTCATCTCCTCATTTTCTTCCCTGTTTTTTTTTTTTTTAATTATGTACATTCTGAACTCCCTGTCTGACATTTCTTCTGCTGTGGTGTCATTCGGTTTTATTGATATGGTATCTGGGTTAGTTTGGGACATTTTCTTATCTTGTTTTCTCATATTTGTCAGATGTCATTGGAACTTTGAGATATTGCAGATTTTCTCTATTTTCTTATAGTGTCCCTTTAGATTTCCAGTATATCACCTTCCAGCCTTCAGTATCCTGAAGTCTTGGAGAAACTTGATAATGCAGTGCTTCCAAAGGAAGCTGCCCTTAGGTCGCTACTGTTTCCAGGTCTTGGAGCTGGCTCTGTGTGGAAAGGCTCTCACTGGGCTGTCTGCTCCAAGAAGCTGGTCATGAAAGGAGCTTGCCACCTCAGGGAGCAGGGCTGCTCGGGAAAGTCCCTGGCTCCCCTGTCTTGGTCACTGAAGCTGTCTGCAGGCTGGAACTTGCCACTGGCTCTGGGACTTGGAGCTGGTTCTGTGAACGAATGTTCTCACTGCAGGGCCTGCTCTGAGAAGCTGCCCTATCTGGGCTGCTCGGGCCGAACTTCACCCTGTGGGGGAGACTCACCCTGTGGCTCTATTTTAGTCTGAGTCTCTCAATGCCTCCCCTTCTTTAATCCTAGGTTCTGGAGTGACAGGAGATGCCGTCACCCTCTAGTCCGCCATCTTGGATCACCCCGTGGAAAGAGCCAGCAGCCAGAGGGAGCATGGCCACCTAGAGAAGTCTCTGGCTGCCCTGCCCTGGTCCCAGAGACTGCCTATGGGTCGGAGCTCTCTACTGGTTCCAGGACTTTTGTCTGGCTCTGTGTAGAAAAGCTCTCACTGGGCAGTGTGCTCCAAGAAGGTAGCCTGAAAAGCGCCTGATGTTGGAGGGAGCAGGGCTGCTTGGGGAAGTCCCTGGCTGCCCTGTCCTGGTCCCTGAGGCTGCCTGTGGGCTGGAGCTGGCTGCTGGCTGCAGGACTCAGAGCTGGTTCTGATCAGAAAGGCTCTCACTGGGGGGCCTGCTCCGAGAAACTGGCCGTGTGGGAGGATCCCGCCGCCAGAAGGAGCAGGGCTACCTGGGGAAGACTCTAGCTGCCCTGCCCTGCTCTGAGAAGCTGCCCTGCTGCCCAGGCCGAGTTTCACTTGGTGGGGGAGATTCACCTGTTGCTCTATTTTAGTCTGAGTCTCTCAATGCCTCCCCTTTTTGAATCCTGGATTCTGAAGCGACTGGAGATACAGTCACCCTCTAGTCCACCATCTTGAATCGCCCCTCTTTGGTTCTTTTTAAAGGAAAGTTACTATAAATCCTGCCCCAAATTTTCTCTGGAACCCTGTGAACTTTTATAACCTCTCTCCAAATGCTTGTGGAGGCAGGTAGGCAAGTTTGACCAAGGGAAATTGCTAAGGAATGGAGCCACAAGCCAAACCCATGCAATCACTTCCTCTACCCAAAATGCTTATTTTAACAAGTGGTCATAGGAAGCTCCTGATCCTGCAGTCTGCCAGGGAAAGAAGTGTCTGTGAATTCACTTGCAAGGGAAGAACCCTCCCACCAGGATCTCACTATTCACTCAATTTTTGACATAGTTAATGAGTCAATTAAGAAGCCCACATGTTGGCCAAACAAGGTGAGTTGGCCTTGTTCAGATGTGCCCACTTGGGCCCTTGCCCACAGCCCTTTGTCCGGATCATGCTCTCCAATGCCTTCTTGTCTACTTCTCCTTTCCTTTGCCCATCAAAACACCACCTCCTCAAAAGAGGCTTTTCTCATCTTCTCTCAATCAAATTGACTTTCTCTCCCTGTTGTATCTTTAGAACACAGTATAATAACTTTTCCCCTTAACGTCGAACATGTTCTGCCTCATCTTATGTTATTCTGCATATCTTTCTGCTACCTTTCTGTATTCGTTAAAAGGCATCAGCTCATCTTGATTCTTCCTGTAGTACTTGGGCCCTTAATACTTGATGGACTGGAGTCATGCACAACTCTGGGTGTGTTCCATCCTGTCCCCTCTCTCTTCACTGGCATCTCTACTTGAAATGCCCATGTTCAAACTTGAACTCATCATCATCTTTCCATATCCACTGCTTCTTAAAACTCTTCATCTTCCTGTCAACTGTACCATTTATCCCCTCCAGGAACACTGGATGAGAGTATAAATATGTTTCAGGCACCACAGACAAGGCTAAAACAAGATGACATCACTGTGCTCATGACTCTGTCCACCACCCCACATGACAGTTGCCATGATGCATAATGTGATGGCCCCTGGTGCCTTCCTGGAATTCATGCTCCTGGGTATTCCCTCATTCCCTTTCCTTATGCATTCAGCTCCTATCACTTTACAGAAAGTATCCTACACAACTACCTAACCTAGTTAACCTACCTCAGGTTCCCATTTCCCATTGGTTCTTCACACTGCCACCAAACTATCACCTTAAGACAGTATATACATTCAAGAGTCAGTTTCAGGGAGAAAAAAAGACAACATCCTTAGCTTGAGTTCTAGGTCCCTCCTTAATCTGGTTTTGGATAATCCCTAACTTCTCTTGTGAGCATTACTTTGCTCGATGTATCCTGAGTTAATCTAACACACAGAGAGCCACAGAACTCCAAACTACCCATCTTTCATTCAACATCTAACCCACAACTTCCCTGACCACACAGCCCATAGTTCCCTGAGTTCCAGACCCTCTCCAAGAGTGACCGTATCCACTTCCATGGTTCTAACTGTACCTCAAATGTTGATGACTCCCTAACTCCTCTTCAGCCCCAAACTCTCCTCTCCAGCTAGAGCTGCATACTTCCACCCAAATGTACTATAGTCTCCTCAAACTCAAGATGGTTCCAAATGAACTCTTATTTCTTTACCCATGAGCTCACTCTGTCCCTTACCCTCTTCATACTCAACTTCTGGCTTTCTCCCAACCCCAAGTTTTTCCCCATGTCCCATTGATGGCATTCCCTGAGTCATTCAGATTCATCTCATCTCACCCTATGCCACATTCTCACTGCCTTTCACTTGGAATATTATGATAGCATCTTACCTAGATCTTGCCTCCCCCTTTCCAATACATGCCTTCAGGGTGATTTCAAAAACAGTGAAGACTTTTGCCCCTTGGATGCTGGCTACTGCCTTATCTCCTGCCACTTCCCTTTTCTTTTAATTTATCCTCCCATCTTACTAAGATTCTGCACTTCCCCAATGTACAACATTCATTCACATCTTTGTGTCTTGCCTCTAGCTCCTCCCTGCCCACACGTTCTCCTCACCCTGCCTACCAGAAAATTTTCTCCTGATTCTTTGATGCCTAGCCCAGTGCAATCACACCCCCTCCACAAAGTGCTTCCTTTAGCAAACTCTCTTCAGCGAAGTTAATGTCACCTTCTTAGGGTTCCTTGTCTGTCTCAGTATGCCTTTGTGTGGCATCTTAGATGCTATATTAAGCTACTTGAGCTGATATAGGTGCCTACCAGGGACTGTTTGTCCATGTCTTTATACCATCTCTAAGCACAGCATCATATTCACGATACATGCTCAGTTTATAATTGATAAATTGCCACGTGTTATCTTACAGCTATGTGTCTTGTTGTTATGGATAGGTCCTAAGGCCATAAAAACACAAAATTGTCCTTCTGGCATCTTTTCATTTTCTGTACATATAATAGATACTGGAATTCTATAATTCTTGAAGGCTACATCCCTTTCCCATTTTCACCTAACAAGTTAGTATAGATCATGTGTAATTAACAAGTCTCAATAATGTCATTTACTGAGGAAGCTGGTCTAAAAACTGCTTCTAATTACTCTCACCCCACTATTACTAACATTCAATAGCTCTAATATTCAATACCTTTGTTTGATTTTTATTTTCTAGTATATCAAAATTTATCTTGAGTCAAGCACAGTAGTGTACACATACAATCCCAATGGCTCTGGAGGCTGAGGCAGGAGGAATGTGAGTTCAATGCCTGCCTCAGCAACATAGCAAGACCCTTTCTCTAAATAAAACATAAAAATGGCCTGGGGATGTGGATCAGGGATAAGTGCCCCTGAGTTCAATCCCTGGTACCAAAAATAAATAAATATTTACTTTTGAATACTTCTATGCCATGACTACTCTGACACTAGTTTACTAATATAGTTTCTCCAAATCCCAGTATTAACCAATATATAACATGGGGAGACTGCAGAAAGAAACATGGTCTCTCTGGAGCACAATGTCAGCCAAAAGGGGCAGAGTCTTGTAAATGATATTTGACCCAAAAATGAGAATTTCTCTCCAAGGAAATGTCACAGCATCGTAATATGAGCATATCAATCTCTTCATCATTGAATTACAGGATCTACCACAGTGTCTAGTACACATTTCCTTTCTCCTCTGACCCCTTTTCTTTAGTAATACATATTAATTTAAGAAGGATGTCTCCATTTGGAATAATAAGAGCTTCAATGTTGTTAGTTGGTATTTTCTCACAAATTCAATAATTTTATCAATTTTTGTATTATTGAACATTAACACATACTGAAAACAAAGTCATCAAGTATAAATATAACTGGATCAGATATATGACATCAGAAAAAAGTTAATAGCCTACCTAGAATAGACTGAAAGGATAATTATCTTTTGATCCTATTCCCATAAGTTACAATCATACAAACAAAATTTAGAAAATTCTTGAAATTATTTACAACACCTGAAAAAAGAAACAAGAATGTGTTGTAAAATTTAGACAAAATATTTTTATATTAAATTAATGTTTTGGCAACAAAAAAATCAAGCTTCCTCTTGCTCTTTATTACTTTAAAGAACCATCTTCAGGAAAAAAACATTTTCTGTTCTTTAAATATGAGCAAGAGATAAGATATATATTAACAATATTAATTTGCTATTTTTATGTCATAAAGATCACTTTTTACTATATAAAGTTATGACAAAAAATGAACAATATGGTCTCATTTCAATTTATTTGTATATAATCACATGTGAATTCAAACATGAGTTCAAAATACATATCTTACTTAGAATAAGCAATACCCAATACTAAAACCAATGGGTGCTCATGCATGTGTATATAAAATTTATCTGCCTTAAGAAAAAATTTTCATCCACTAGTGCCACAACTTAGAGAGTTCATGCATCTGGACTGCCTTTCCTTTGGTAGCACATACTCAAATACAGAAAGCTAACTTTAACACATATAAAAACAAAGCAAGTAAGTAAGCACCTAAGGAAAGTATGGGGCTGGGGGGTGAATCAGTGATAGAGCACTTGCCTAGGATGTGTGAGGCCCTGGGTTCCATTCTCAGCACCTCATAAAAATAAGTGAATACAACAAACATTCATCAATATCTAAAAAATTTAAAAAATAAGTAAAATATAAAAGGAAACAAATTAAAAATAATTCCATCACAATGCCAAGGAAATGTCACAGCATTGTATTTTTTGTTTTCCAACATTCATATTCATTTCATTTTATGCATAACAAACTGATAAAGTCATGACTTTCAGTAAATATACAAATATTTTAAATATCTTTTTAGCTCCTTATTTGAATTCATTGAGTAATAAATGTGTTGTACATTACACACTTTATATGGCTCCAATTTTTAAGTAGTAAATCTACTTAAGTTTGAATCTAATTTTGATTGGACTTTCCAATTTGCCACTGTTAATAACAAGCATGCGTTAGCAATGAACTAATTTTTCACCATTGCATCCCAGTGGAGGCACTGAACATGGTGTTCTGAATGCTAAAATGGGTTCTCAGTATCACTATAGTTTTAGGACCCTGGAGACCATTATTTAACCTTAAGATCTCTATTCCCTCATGGGAAAACAATTATAATAGCTATGTGATGGAATTTTTGTGAAGATTTAAGAAACATAGTACCTACAAGAGGATGTCATTAATGTTATTTTTTTTCACAGAGTTTATGCTATGCACTGAACATTTAAGTGGCCCCCAAATTTCTATGTTGAGGTTCTAATCTCCCAGGGTGACAGTTATGAATGTGAGTCTCTGGAAGGTAATTAGGTTTAGATAAGTTCTTGTAGGAGGAAACTCATAACAAGATCTGTGCCATTGTAAGAGGAAAACAGCTCTCCCTCTCATATCTCCCCTGCACACACAGGCATAAGAGGAAAGTCCAGGAGACCACACATCAGGAAGGTAGCTTTCTACAAAGCAGGAAGTAGGCCCTCACCAGAACTCTAAGATGGCACCCTCATATCAAACCTCTGAACTCCAGATCTGTGAGAAAATGCCAGTTCTGCCACCAAAATTGTGGCAAGGATTGAACCAGTATCTGAAAATTAAACATATCTACAGACATATATAAAAACCTGTTTAGTCAACACAGCTATCCTGTGCTACAGAGTAAAAAAAAATTAATACTTTATTTTATGAACTAATGACTTATTATAAAGTGCTTAGGTATACAGGGTTATCACACACATTGAATCAATTATTCCAATTTCATCTTTCCTTACTATGTATCTTTCTTTTGTCCTTCTGGTAAACAGAACATATGACACTATTTTAACTATCTAAAATTGAAAGTTACTTTGTTGGACCTGAACCAAGGAGGAGAATGAATTATGCACTTTATAAAAGCTTATTTTAGTCATAGGCAAATTAAGATATTAACAAGACTTTTATATTACATTTATTTTTTCTAAGTATAAAAGTAATGTGAAAATTTGTAAAAACACAAAGAAAAAAAGAGTAGGCTATAAATTCTACCATCCAGAAACCTTCCTTCCCTTTTTGGTATATTTCCTTACAGTGATGTAAATTTTGATAATCTAAGCCAGCACTAATAAACATGAAGTAAGAAAAGAAAGAAAAAAATATTAATGGACCCTTAGTATGGCCTTTTCATGTGTTGTAAATATATACACATATTAATTATTCCTTATTATGAATATGAGCAGTTAATTTCAAAAAGGTGTCAGGATGGAAGAGAAGTACCATAATTCAGAGACAGTCCCCTGAACTAAAATCTATTAATTTTTACATTGTCAATACTTCCGTGGTAGCAAGATCTGACAGAGTGATGCCAATATCAATGTCCCTACATTAAACAGGTGTTTCTTTGATAACCTTTCCATTCATATGGCAATAATGTTTTTTATTATAAAAATAGGTAATTAATTATATTTGCCTAATAAATTTAAAGTCAAATAATTTTAAATTGAAAGACTAAATTTTTTGAAGCACAGCATTCAAACCCTTAGTGTTTCTGGCCTATAAGATGGTTTGCAAGATATAAGGATAACACTTTTACATTCCCAAATTCTCTCTCATAATGTTAAAAAATAAAAAGAGAATATATCTTAGGTATAGTCACATTTCTTCTTTTGTTCCATCCCATTGTTGATGCAAGTATGCAGATGCGAGAATCACAAAGACTGAAATGACTTCATTAACAAAGCAATATCCCATAGTTAAGTCCTCAGACTCAAAAAGACAAAGACAAAGGATAGTACCATTAGCAATTCTTTTTTCTGAAAATTTAGTCTTCAGTCTTATTTCTAGCTTAGAGAAAGATTTTAGATCAATTCAAGGGATCAGAAGTCATAAAATCCCATTCATTTTCTTCTGTCCAATGTGTTAACAAAGTCAGCCTATAACATGGTAACTCAGAGCTGTTTCTCTGATCATCTTGCATTAATTCTTTTTTAAGGAAAACCTTCAACAAAGACACTCCCTCAAAAAAATGTAAATTTTGAAGAGAGAATTATCTATCTTTAAATCAAACATTTCCTGATAAGTGACAGAAGGTCTGGTCTAGGTTCATGCTTTGCTGAACCTAGAAATGACCAAGATTCAAAACAAAATCTGCTATTTCTGTGTCTAGAAAATTAAGACACAGGCTAAGACAATGAAAACATAACCATTGATGTGTCTTCGGTGGATATATTCACATAAAAGAGAGGTGCTATGTATTTCAACTAAATGTTTTTGCCATTTTTGCAGAAGAAAAGCTAATTGTTAGTGGTCATGGGACATTCTATATCCCAGAAAGGAAATAATGGAAGGAAGAGAGGAATTCAAAGCAGTTCATGGTCAGAACAAGCTTAGGCATCCTATCGTTAGCAAAGGTTCCCCAAACTGAAGGCAAAATACTGCTTACCCAAAAAATGAGTGGGTGAAAAGTAGGGGAGGAGAGAGGGAAACCACAGAAGAGTCGATATGGCAGTGTCAGGGTAATGGGAAGAAGAGAACCTGGAGCTATCCAGTGGATTTGGGGAGCAAAGGAATAGGGCTCAAAGACACCCAAAACAATGACTGTGTCCACACAATTCTTGTCACTTCCTTCCCTGGTTCTTTGGGTGTCTCACATTCCCTCTACCTCTGCTGCTGACTGACACTCAGTTGTGACCCGCCAGCAGGAGGCCACCGGGGTCTTGGTCTCAGCCTGCTTCCCACACTAGGGCTCCTCCTACTCCTCCTGCTTCTTGTGCTCCTCCTGCTCCTTCTGCTCCTCCACGCAGGGCCCTGGTGTCTCCTAGGAGCTGGAAGCCCTGTGGCCACCCCCTCCTTACTCACATCCTGTGAACCTGCACCCCTTCCTTTCTTGCAGGAATCACTGGAGCAGTGTGACCCGTGCCCCCAGGCCCACCCCAGCCTAGAGGAAGTCAGTGTGTCAGTGAGCTTTCTGCCTCTTCCCCTCCTCTGCCTCATGGAAAGACTGGCCTTCCCTAGAGACCAAATTAAGGCATAAATATTTAGCCCCAAGTGTGCACGTGGAGGGATCATAAAAATTAGGATTTCTGAACCACCCTGAGTCAGATACTGCAGGCCTGGCCTGTGGCCTGAGAATCTGCATTGCTATCAATTTCTCTGCTGAAACAGATGCTGGTTAGTGGCCCACTGTTGGGAACACATCCTGAACCATAGTGTGACTTAGGCTGGACTGCCAAAGGACAGGAGAAAAGGACCTTTAAGTTTTTATCAAAGAAAAGAAAATGACTTGCTAACTGCTAACCTCTGGATAGCACTTCCCAGCTCAAGTTCAACTAATAGCTAATACCTCCAGGTTAGAAGAATCACAAGTTCCAGCACAAGTAATTACCTCCTGAGATTACCCTTTCCTGCCTTTGGGAACATTTGCATGAAATAAAAGCAAAATATTCCCACATTCAGGAGCCACCAGTTCTGGGTTCCAGCTCCTCTCTTGAGGAGTCTCCTACTCTGTTACTTCTTTTAAATAAAACTTGTTTCTATGCATGCCTTGGCTCACTCAGTTGTCAATCTTCAACACCAGGGTACCTGATCCTGATTTTCCATATCAACAGGGGACAGATAGCTTTGAGTGGTGAGAACCCCACTCTAATTAAGAGAATTATTCTATAAAGTGGGTCCATTGAAATGACCCCCACATGTTTTCTTTTCCAAGAAGCAGTTTACCTGCATCCCTGTCTGGCCTAAGTGGATGGGCTATGGCACAATCCTCAGCAAATTACCTATATTCTGCAGGAAAAATACAGGCCTGAAATAATGTTGATAAGAGGGACTCAACTTACTCTGAAGAGGGAGGCTTTTGTGATCCTTTCTACAGACCAGATCCTGAAACTCAGGGTGATAAAGATAATCTCTAAGAATTTATGGTTAAGAATCCAATTAGAAACAACATGGGCCAAGGTGACCTAGACTTGTCATTGGCAGTGGGAACATGACAGTCTAATGTCATTAAGCTCTCAGTGAAAAGTCAAAATGTGAACCTGGGACTTTCTGATAAAACTAGAGTACAGGAGAGGAACACTTATCTCTCCTCTCTGGGAGAATCCAATCTCTCTTGAGAGTGTCCCCTTTCCCTTGTACTATCACTTCAATAAACTCATGTCTGTTATACTTTGAGTGACATGACTGAATTCTTTCTAATTTGATTGCAAGAATCAGGATTTAAAGGTGGGTCTTTGCACTGCATCAGTTTCCCAGAAGTCACCAGTCCTGTAAACACTAAATATTTTAAATAGTTATCAAGATCTGCATTGATCTTACTTCAGCTACATTGTCAAGCTTTTTGACTTTTCTAACTCTTCAGGAAAACTCAAAGGGAGAAAGTATAAGATAGAGCTAAAC
Source organism: Sciurus carolinensis (assembly GCF_902686445.1). NCBI lineage: Eukaryota > Metazoa > Chordata > Mammalia > Rodentia > Sciuridae > Sciurus > Sciurus carolinensis. The sequence goes on from NW_025920416.1 coordinate 99,278, forward strand.
ACCAGGACTGTCTTTCTCCTCCACATAATGGATGCCCCAGTTGATATAGTTCTTAATATGCATTGTGGATCTATTGAAATAAGATTTGCTTGAAAATAGAACAAATAGTTGTTTACAAACATGCCTACTGATAAAATGCTACATATGATACAGAAAAAAAGCAAGCACTTTCAGAGTCCATTTATCCAGTGGACACAATAGGCACAGTGCTTCATCCCATATATATGTTGTATTTTGAAATCTAAAGAAAAATAAATGAATTTAATATGTCCTGGATTATATTCATCTTCATACAAGCCACTAGCATAGTGTAAATTTTAACGTTCTTTGCATAGGGAAGGGCATATGAAAGCAGAAGCAAGTCTCTAGGACTCTTGAAAGATGTGCTCCAAAACGTGGGAAGAATCAGATCATTCCTAAGGCTTGTATGGATTTAATTTCTTTTCCCCACATTTTTAATAATGCATTATAGTTCTGCATAATTCTCAGATTTGTTACATATTTGTACATGCACACAATCAAGCAATATTATTTCACTAATATGATTCCCCAGTACTTCCCCTCTCTCTCCTCACTTGGTCCCACCCCTTGGTTCCTTTTCTTTACTGATCTCCCTTTGATTTTTAGAAGATCCACCACCCCCTGCTTTGTTTTCCTTTTTTCCCTCTCTATCTTCCCTAGGGAGACATATAACCCTTCACATTTTCAGTTTGACTTATTTCACTTAACATGGTTGTCTCCAGTTCCATGCATTTTCCTGCAAATGACACAATTTTATTTTTCTCTATGGCTGAATAGAAATCTATTGTGTATCTCTACCATATTTTCTTCATCTATTCATCAATTGATGGACACCTAGGCCAGTTCCATAGTTTAGAAGTTGTGTATTGTGCCCCTATAAATACAGATAAGTATGTATCCATGTAGTATGACTACTTTAATTCTTCAAGATAAATACCAAAGAGTGGTGTATCTGAGTTATATGGTAATTCCATGTCTAGTCTTTTGAGGAGACTCCATACTGATTACCATAATAGTTATACTAATTTTCAGTCCCATCAATAGTGTGAAAGTGTTCCTTTTTCTCCATATCTTATCCAGCATCTATTATTTGTGTTCTTGATGAATGCCATTCTGACTGATGTGAGATGAAATATCAGTGTAGTTTTGATTTACAATTCCCTAATTAGTAATGATGTTGAACATATTTCCATATATATTTTTTCCATTTGTATTTATTCTTTTGAGAAGTGTGCATTTAGTTCACTTGCCTATTGATTAATTAGGTTATTGGATTTTTTGAATAGTTATTCTTCTGTTGTTCCTTGTTACCATTTTCTTTTCCCTTTATTGCTACAAATGAAAGGAGATTGAGAAAAACAGTAGGTCAGTAAGCATTATTGTTTTCAAGTGAAAGAAAATCAACTCAAACTAACATAGACAAAGGTGGGGCAGTGACTGTTTTTACCCTGAATATTCAAAATTGAAATAAATATTCCTATGGGACTGAATGTTTCAATGTTGTCTGGGCATTGAGCCCTGACCCTGACCTCAGGGATTTTACCATTCAGGGTGAATATTCACAAGTGAACCTTTTACTTCTGGCTGGTCCTCTAGCATTTTAAAGGAATTAAAGGGTGCCAGACTATGTTCCCAGCAGCTGCTGCAGTTCTCTTAGTCTTTTTCTCTCTCTCCCTGCTGCCTGAACCCCCTCAGCAGGGTTCCACAAAGAAGTTCCTTCATCAGCACTGTTGAAGGTCATACGTTGATATGCTGCTTGTTAACACTAGGATGAAACTAGAGCCCTGGTCCCCTTACTATCATTGCTTCTTGTTGAGGCTGATACTTGACTGTGGGTCTTGTCAGACATGCCCAAGAGTCTGTGCCAGCCTTCAACTCAGCACCTATCCCAAGGTGCCCAGAAGAAATGACTGCAATATTAAACCTCACATTGCCAAGAGTGTACTGACCTCAAGGTGTGACTCCCAGAGGGACAAGGCACACCATGGTTGGGATGACATTGGGCATATTTGTTACCAGTCTAAGTTTGGCTTAGCAAGGGAAATGGTCTTTTGGAAAATGGTCTTAGTTAGGGAAGTGACCCATTCCTCATATCAAGACCCAAGGACCAGGCCTGGCTCCCATTAGCTTACAGTTCATGGAGGATGTAGTGCTCCTGGTCTCTACATTTTGCATTTTCTGTTGTACCTCATGGCTCTATTCCCTCTTCTTACCCCACATCCATATTTCTCATCATCATGGGCAAGACAGCTGTGTTCTGGGCATCCATGAAATCCTGGGTATGTGCCTAAACTTTCTAGTTAATCTTTTGAGATAAACTTTTTTTTCATTTTCAAAAATGTAGCAATGTGGCCTCTGACAGTCACATAATATACTGACTTGGCCTGGTTTACTCATATAATGCCCTCAGTATAGTCTCTTACACTCACATAATACCCTCACTGTGGCCTCTCAAACTGATATGCTACATTACTTTGACCTCTTACATTCACATAATATCCTTACTTTGCCTCTGACACTCACATAACACCCTCACCATGGCCTATCATACATAGCATTTTCACTGAGTTCTTTTTTTTTTTTTTTTTTTTGGCAGTGCTGGGGATTGAACCCAGGGCCTGTGCTTGCAAGGCAAGTACTCTACCAACTGAGCCCACTGAGTTCTGACACTAAACTAATGTCCTCACTGGGGCTTCTCATTCTCATGTATTATGCTCAATGTGATATCTGACACTCACATAATACCCTCACTTGACCTGTGACTCTCACAAAATATTCTCACTCTTATGTTGACGTTCATACAATGTAATCACTGTGACTTTGACAGTCACATAATATCACTAAGGCCCCTGCCATTGACAAAATATATTCACTATGGCATCTGATGCTCTCAAATATACTTACAAAGTTCATGTATATTCATATATTTATTCAGAATAGCCCCTGAGTTTGAATATTTTTTCTAACTGTGGCCTCTGACATTTTAAAAAAATATCTTCTCGTTTACAAAATGTCTTTCACATATTACACTCATTGCCATGAGTTCCTCACATCATACACTCAGTGTGACATCAAACACTCATATAATACCATGCTGTGGCCTCTGACACAGAGTGTACTCAATAGGTCTCTGACACTTACATAATTCCTTCATTGTTACCACTGACACATTATATCTGCATTGTGACCTCAGACACTCATATAATACCAAAAGTGTGGATTCCTACACACATATTATATTCAGTGAGTCTTTGGATCTTACATAATACCTTAAATGTGGCCTATGACACTGATATAATATCCTCACTTTGTGCCTGACACTAACATATCATTCTGAAATTTATACTCACATAATACCATCACTGCGACCTCTGACTTTCATACAATTTGCTCACTATTATCTCTGAAACTCACATATTACCATACTGTAACTTCTGATATAAAATCATCAAAATTACCTGTAAAACACAAAATATCCTAACTTGGCTTCTGATGCTGATATAACATTCTCACCGGGACCTCTGGTCCTCATATACTCTGTGACCTCTGACACATAATTACCTCAGTATGTCCACACTCACATAATACCCTCAGTGTGACCAGTCACTCAAATAATACCCTAAGTGTAACCATTGTCAGTGATAAAACACCCTAATGTGATCTCTGATCCTCAAAAAATGCACTCACTGTGATTTCTCACACTCATGTAATACCCTAAGTGTGACCTCAGATATTAATATAACACCTGCATGTGCTCTTTGACACATTATACCAAAAATGTGGCCTCTGGCACTCAGAATATTTTCATTGGGGCTTCTGACACTCACCTAATACCTTCTCTGTGCCTATTGTCCACCACATAAGACCTTCATTCTGCTCTCTGACAGTTACAAAATATCCTCAATGTGGCAGACTCACAATATTTTTACCAGACCTCTGACATTATATAATTTACTCACTGTGATTCAAACATTCCCATAATACCTTCATGTGGCCTCTGGCATTCACTTGTCCTCTGATGTTGACATAATATCCTTACTGTTCTTGTGTCACTCACATAACACCCTTACTGTGGACTGTGATCACACAAAAAAAAATTCTCACCATGGCTGTGGTTAGTCACATATTATTGTCACATGGCCTCTGTCACCCACAAAATATACACACTGTGGCCTCTGACATAAACACAGAATAGTCAGTATGTGTAGAAGACATGTTTGGGTAACCCTAAGATGGTGACTGGCATTGAGCTAAGAGGTGGCGCATAGTTAGTGTTAACCCAGCATGATCCACTTTTGCTTGATTAATGTCTCCTTTGTGCTAGTGGTCAACAGATATTTCTCATTCTTTCTTGATTGGCACTGAGGGGCATGCCTCAATTATACTAATCCTAAGTTGATTGGCTGCCTTAGCTATATGAGACACACCTATAGGAAAGATAACCAGATAAGCAGCTAGCAGAAAGGATAAGCAATGGTTAAGCAGCACCTCTGAATGATGGCAGAACGCAGGTTGCAGATTGCAGAATGGAGAAGTAAAGTCACACCTCTAGATAGCAGAGCAAAGGATGCAGGATGCAGGATGCACCTTTAAGAAGAAGCAGCAGAACTAAGACAATATAGATCTCTGAAAGTGTAGTCTCTCTCTTAAGCAAAGTCTCTCATTCTCTCTTATGCAAAGCCTCTATCTCTCTCTCCTCTCAAAGCAAGTAAGCCTCATTTCCTCTGTCCTCTATAAACTAGTGAATAAGCAAACAAGCAAGAAAGCAGCCCACTAAAGAGAAAGATAGTAGAAGTAGTTCAGTTTCCAGTCCACCTCTGATAAATTACCGCACAATTGTTGCTACAGGCAGTAACAAATTGCTGCGGGCAGCGACAAGTATGATCTCAGACATATAGTAGTCTCCTGTGACCTCTGACACTCACATAATACCCTCATTGTATCTTACGCCATTCATATAATATCTTCACTTGGCTGCTGACACTCACATTATACCCCACTGTGTTCTCTGACAGTCATGTAACACCCTCATTCTGACCTCTGACACTGACAATACCATCACAGTGACATGTCTTACTCATATTATTTCTTTAGTGTGACCTGAGACACAAACCTGATACCCTGAATGTGTCCTATAATTGACATCATATCCTCACCGTGGCTTCTGATGCTTATATAATTATCTCAGCGTGACCTCATATGCTAACATAATACACACTCACAGCATCCCCTGACACATAATATCCTACCTGGGACATCAGACACTGCAATGAAACCCTCACTGTGACTTCTGGCACTCACATAAATCCCTCACTCTGGTCTCTGACACTCACATAATGGCATAACAGTGGCCCCTGACAGTATTACAATAACTCACTGGGCTCTGATAATACATAATATTTTAACATGGTCTCTTAAACTAATATAATATATTCACTGTGACACTGAACAATTATTTACTATCCTCACTGTGTCCTATGACACTGACATAATATCCCATTTTGTCTTCTTACAATCTGAATATGATGTTGGACACTCAAATAATATTCTCACTTTGGCCTCTCCTCTGATACTCACATAATGCCCTCACTGTTGCCTGTGGCACACGTTACATCCTTACTTGATCTCTGATGTTTATATGATAACTTTCACGTGGCCTCTGACATTCACAAAATATCCTCAATTGGCCTATGACTCTAACAAAATACCCTCATCATAACCTGTTACAGTCATAAAATATCCATACTATGACCCATGATGTTGAAAATATTTTCTCAATATATCCTCTGACACATAATATTCTCACTTTTCCTGTGTCACTCACAGAACATGCTGTGTGACCTCTGATACTCATATATTACCCCCACTGTGAAATCTCATATGCAAATTATACCATTACTGTGACCTTTGACACTGACTTAATACCCTCATGTGGCCTCAGATTGTATCCTAAGTGTGACCACTGACACTCACATGATACACTCACTGTGGCCTGTGATGCTCACATAATACCCTCATATGACTTATGTCTCTCACATTATAACCTCATTGTAACCACTGATGCTGATATAGTATCCTCACTGTGGTCTCAGACACTCACATAATAACCTCTTTGGTACCTCTGAATCTTATAATGCTCTCACTGTGACCTCTGACACTCGTATAATAACCTCACTGTGACCTCTGATTTGATATAATATCCTTTCTGTGACTTCTGACTCTCACACAATTTCCTCAAAATGGCCTACACTCACAAAGCAGCTTCACTTTGGTTTGTGACACTCAAATATTATCCTCAATTTACCCTGTCAGTCACATAATACCTCACTGTGACCTCTGACACTCAGGTAGTAACCTCTGTTTTACCACTGATACTCAACAAACAACCACACAATGACCCCTTAAGCTCACATTATACCACAAACATGGCCTCTTACACTCACATAATACCCCCATAGTGACCTCTGACACTGAATACATATCCTTCCTGTGACCTCTGTCACTCAAAAATACCTTCAGTGTGACTTCAGGTACTATCATGATATTTTTACTGTGGCCTCTGAAAACTGACATAATAACCTCACTTTTTTCTCTGATACTCATATCTCCTCATAGTGGCTTCTGAAACTCACCTAAAACACTAAGAGTGACATAACAACCTCACTGTGACTCCTGAAACTGACATAATATAATTATTTCTTCCCATGATACTCACTTTACCTCCCTATGGTGTATGACATTCAAAGAATATTTTTACTGTGACTCTGATAGTCACAAAATATCCTGACTTGACTTCTGACACTCAACAATCAACACTTCTGACACTCAACACACAGACATCTCACATTCACAAAATAAGCTCATTGTCACTTGTGACATTCAAAAATATCCTCACTTGCCCTTTGACACTAATGTCATACACTCAATGTGACATTTGACACATTATACCCTCACTATGACCTCTGACACAAATGTCCTCTATTGGCCTCTATCACTGACATAATACCCTCATCTAACATCTCACATTCACAGATTACCCTCTCTGTGACCTCTAACCCTTACTTAATACCCTCACTCTGTCTAATCTATGACACCCATAAAATATACACACTGTGGTCTCTGACAGACACATAATACCCTCTTGTGGCCCCTAACTCTGAAATAATATCTTCAGTGTGACCTCTGTTACTCACATAATAACCTCAGTATGACCTCTCTCACACACATAATATCCTTACATGGCATGAGTCACTCACAGAATACCCGCGATGTGTCCTCTGGCTCTCACATAATTTCCCTTCTGAGTCCTGTGACACTCAAATAATATTCTCATTGTTCTGTTTTAGAAACTGACATATACCTCTCGTGGTCAATCATACTCACATTATGTCCTCACTGTGATATTTGAAACTTACATTATTTTCTGAAATGACTTTGGACACTTTAATTTATATTCACTGGTGTCTCTGATACTCATCTAATTTTCTCACTTGTTATTTGACACTCACATGATATCCTCACTGTGAGTCTGATAGTCATATTATATCCTCACATGACCTCTGACACTCACATAATGTCCTCACTGTGACCTCTTATAATCACAATATAACCTCACTGGGACCTCTGTTATTTAAGTAATACTCTCACTTTGGATTATGACATTCACAAAATATCCTCACTTGACTTCTGACACCAATATAATATTCTCACTTTGACAACTGATACTCAAATAATAACCTCACTGTGATCTCAGACACTCATATTATGCACTCAATTCAACCTCTGACACAGGCATTATATCCTTAATGGACCTCTGATACATAATATTATTAATGCTACCTCTGAAACATAATAACTATACTGTGACCTCTGGCACTTGCATAAAAACCTCACTGTACCCTCTGACACTCACATAAATCCCCAATTCTGGTCTCTGACAATCACATAATACACACATTTTGACCTCAGACACAAACTACTACCTCACTGGTCTCTGTCACTCACATAATATTACACTGTGTACTCTGAAAGTCACATAAATATTTTCACTGGGTCCTCTGACACACATAAAATATCCTCACTTTGACCTCTGACATTTGCATAATAACCTCATTGTGATGTCTGAAACTGATATAATATGCTTTCTGTGAATTCTTGCACTCATAATGTCATCATTTTGGTCTCTGATACTGACATAGTATCCTCACTCTAACCTGTGATACTCACATAATACCCACAGATTGGACTCCTATACTCACATATTACATTCAATGTGACTTTTTATGCACATAATACCTCATTGAGACTTGAGACACTCACATACTGCTTGCAATGTAGGCTCTGATACTTGTATAATATCCACATTTGGTATCTGATATTCATATAATAAATTCAATCTGGCCTCTGACACTCAAATAATATTCTAACTGTGACATCTCTCACTCACTTAATATACTCACTTTTGCCCCTGACATTCACATAATGTCCCCACTTGGCATCTGACACTCACAAAATACCATTGCTATTACCTCATCACTCATATGATACCCTCAATGTGGCCTCTAATACTCACTAAGTACTTTCAATGTGGCCTTATACACTCACATAATATAATTGTCACCTCTGACACTCACATAATACTCTCACTATGTTCCAAGACAGTCGCTGTGACTTGGGACACTCATAATATCCTCAAACTGGCCCCAGATGTGACAAAATATTCTCACTGTGGCCACTGATACTCACATAATTTCTACAGTGTTGTCCCTGTGACTGACAGTATGTTCCAACTGCAGCCTCTGACACTTATACAATATCCTTTCAGGGACACTTGCCACTCACATAATATCCTCATTTGTTTCTGACACTCATAAATACCATCACTGTGGCTTCTGACACTTGCATAATATACACAATTAAACCTCTAACATTTACTAAATACCCTCACTCTGGCCTCTGAAACTCAAAAAATGCCATTACAATGTCCTCTGACATTCACATAATATCCTCAATGTGGCCTCTGATATTAATATAATACCCTCACTGTGGCCAATAAGACTCACATAATTCCCTCACTGTAACCTCTGACATAATATCATCACTCTTACCACTGACACATAATATTCTCAATGTGACCACTGTCACTCATTGAGTATCTTCCCTGAGGCCTCTGACATTCAATAAACTCAGTCTAGCCTCTGATACTGATATAATATCATCAGTGTGGCCTCAGACATTTATATAAAATCCTCACTGTGCCTTCTGACACGCAATATCCTCATATGGTCTTTTACTCTCACATAATATCCTGTGTTTTCTGACACTAATATAATACACTCACTGTTGCCATGACAATCACATAATATCTTCCCTTGGTCTGACTTAAAATTCCCTCACTGTTACCTTGATACTCACATAAAACCCTGATTTTGACCTCTGACACTCACATATAAACCTCAATGTGGCCTCTGACTTTCACGTAATAACTTCACTGTGACCTCTGAAACTCACATAATAATATGTGACCTCACATACTCACATAATACCCTCACTTTGGACTCTCACATTCACATAATATCCTCACTATGAATAATTACATGCACATAATGTTCATACTGTAACCTCTGACTCTTACATAATACTCTTCCTCTGGTCTCTGACACACATAAATTATCTTCCATGTGGCCTCTTAAACTCACATTATACCCTCACTATAACATCTGACACATAAAGTTCTTCCCTGTCTTTGACACTCATATAATATCCTCACTATGGCCTCAGATTCTCACAAAAAATTCTCACTCTGACCACTAATCTTGACAGACTGTCCTCACTGTAGCCACTGAAATCCAGATATTATCCTCACTGTGGCCTTTCACACATAATGCCTTTATTCTGGCAGCTCACATTCACATAATATCTGTAATCTGCCTACCAACACTCACATAATACCTTCACAATGCCTCTGACACTCTGCTAATTACCTCACTGTAGCCACTGACACAGAATATACTTATGTGGTCTATGACACTTACTTATCCTCATTCTGGTCTCTTTTATATAATATTCTCCCTTGACCTCTAATACTCACATAATATCTTCACTGTGGCTTAAAATACTCACAAAGTATTTGCCCTGTGGACTCTCACATTCATATACAATCCTCACTTGACAACTTTTATAAAATAACATTTATTTTTTAAAGGTTAACATGTATACTACAGAAAAAATAAAAATACAAGAAAAAAACAAAGTTATTCATTTGCAAGCAACTTACTTGGACATGCCTTCCAGGTCATGAGTATACATACACAACATCACATTTTATGTGACTGAGATCATTGTGAGTATCATGCTTTTCCACATATGAATATTCACCAAAAAAAAATCTAATATCTACCTCATTTTATCACTTACATTCACATAATATCATAACTCTGACACAAGAAACTCACATAAATACCATCACTCTGGCCTCTGACACTCATATAATGTTTACACTTGGCCTCTGACACTAACATAATATCCTTACTGGGCCTTGGACTCTCACATATCCTCACTGTGGAATCTGACACATAATCCACTCACTGTGACTGAAGACATTAATAATACTCTTAGTGTGACTGCTGACACTTACATAATATCCTTTGTATGCACTGCATCCTTTAGTATTAATGTAATATTCATACATTAGAATTTATAACTAATATAGTAGTTGTCCTGTGGTTTTTAATGTCAACATATTGTCAATCATTTTACATCCAAAAAGCATGGTCTTTGTCCCATTTCTCTGGGAGAATCCTGTCACCAATAATGCAACTGCAATGAAACAACTCTCCATCATACACAGAGTTCCATGCCACCTGGGATTTGATCCTTCAGATATGAGTTGCAGTCTTGCACCTGAGATCAACCAGGAGGCACCTAAGTCCCATGGTGTCTTTGTCAGGATCACTATACCCTGAGTACACAGCTGCAGATGTGAGGATATGAGGAGTGACATATGTAGCCAGCACTGCCTTGTTGTCCTTTACTAACACAAGGTCAGAGGGCAAAGTCAGTGGGCTGTTTCCAGGGTATCTCAATCTCACACTGTCATCGATTGTTCTGTTCCTTTAATCACTGTATTTGCCTAGTTTGAATTTCAATAGGGAAGATGTGGTCATAGTATATCACTTGAAAATAGATTATTTTGTCTACATGGGTCTGGCTGTCAGAAAAATCATAATTTTAAAATAATGTATGTTCTTGTGATTTTTCTATTGAGAGTTTGGCACACTACACCTTTGTCACTGATGCTCTTCTTAGAAAGGGAATAGTAAAGTCCTCAGAGCTTGGTACCTCAGTGTTTGGATCTGGTCATGCTGTGCTTCAGAGTGTGAAAGTCAGCACTGGGACAACTGGGTATAGATTCATGTTGAGGATATTGGTAGAAAGATGTATTGGAGGCAAGCACTCATGTAGACTTTTTTGATGTACTTGTTCATGGGACTTCTGTGTTAAGACAGTGAATCTGTTTCCAGAGGAATCAAACACCTCTGGAACCCAGGATCCATCATCCCTTTTCTGTGATTTCTTTTTTCTCCTGTTTTGGAGAGTTAAGCAAAGATGCCAACAAATCAATTTTTAGGCATTTTCCAAGAGTGGTCAATAAAGAGAAATTATCACTAGCTGAACTTGTTAGCTTAAAGGCTTTTTACAGTGACTTGGAAACTGACTGAACTTCTGCTCATTTCATTGTCCTATCAGGCCTATCAAAGCTCATACATGGCTCTTTCTCCTTCTGAAGAAACTTAGTGGATAGGGAATATTATCACATAATGCCATAATGCCATAAATTGAATACCTACAGAAGCAGGAGATAAGTGGGGAGAATTTTCCATGACTGATTTTTATCAGCTTACAAACCAGGGACTATTTTCTTTTTTCAAGTTTACTGGTGCCTTAGGGCTTACCAAACTCAGCACCATTCAGAGGTGCAGGTCTTCCTTGTGGTGATCCTCCCAATTTGTTGTTCCCCTGTAAATTTCAAGGAGCACAGGAGTATTCAGCAATGCCCTATCCTGGAAGCCTTCCCACAGGGGTGATTGTGCTTATGAGTAACAGTATTAAAGTCTTTCCAAGTTAGTGGCCGATCATGAGATTCTCACCTTTGTGGGAAGGTACTAAGAAGTCAATTATTTCTGTGTGCAAAAGCAAGATGGTTTTAAACCTTTGAGATGGTTTAATAATTTTTTATGTTTCTTAATAGAAGGGAAGGAGATCAGCTTCTTGTGCTCATTCAAAAGTGGGCACAAGGAACTCAGTGAACCTGCATTAGATTAATGACTATCTCCTGAGAGTGGTTACCTAGTCCTTTTCCACTGTTCAAAACTGAATTGTCAGTTCTTCTCTCTGCTCCAGTAACCTTAGCTATTGAATAAATATTGCCTTTTGATTTTTTTTTATCCTTCTACTGGGGCCTTCTTTCCAAATTTTAGTTAGAAGAATAGAAAGAAACTGTCTTCAGCAACACACACAAAAAGAAGTGACCTGCTGTGACTTTGAAAGAAGCAATGCAGACGTTCCCTAAAGAAATAGAGAAAGAGAATACCACTCCCATGGTTATGAACATGCTATTGAACAAAGTTTTGGCAATTTCACACCATCATTTCTTCTTTTTTTTTTTTATTGTACACAAATGGGATACATGTTGTTCTCTATTTGTACATAGAGTCAAGGCATACCATTTGTGTAATCATACGTTACATAGGGCAAAGATGTTTATTTTTTTCCCTTCCCCCCCACCCCTCCCACCCCTCTTTTCCCTCTATACAGTCCTTCTTTCCTTCATTCTTACCGCTCTCCTTATCCCTAACCCTAAACCTAACCCTAAACCTAATGCTAACCCCTCCCACCCCCCATTATATGTCCTCATCCACTTATCAGCGAGATCATTCGTCCTTTAGTTTTTTGAGATTGGCTTATCTCACTTAGCATAATATTCTCCAATTTCGTCCATTTGCCTACAAATGCCATAATTTTATCGTTCTTCTTTGTGGAGTAATATTCCATTGTATAAATATGCCACAGTTTCTTTATCCATTCATCAACTGAAGGGCATCTAGGTTGGTTCCACAATCTGGCTATGTTGAATTGAGCAGCAATGAACATTGATGTGGCTGTATCTCTGTAGTATGCTGATTTTAAGTCCTTTGGGTATAGGCCAAGGAGTGGGATAGCTGGGTCAAATAGTGTTTCCATTCCAAGCTTTCTGAGGAATCTCCACACTGCTTTCCAGAGTGGCTGCACTAATTTGCAACCCCACCAGCAATGTATGAGTGTTCCATTTTCACCACATCCTCGCCAACACCTATTGTTGCTTGTATTCTTGATAATCGCCATTCTAATTGGGGTGAGATGAAATCTTAGGGTAGTTTTCATTTGCATTTCTCTTATTACTAGGGATGTTGAACATTTTTTCATATATCTGTTGATTACTTGTACATCTTCTTCTGTGAAGTGTCTGTTCATTTCCTTAGACCATTTGTTGATTGGATTATTTGTATTCTTTGTGTAGAGTTTTTTGAGTACTTTATAGATTCTGGAAATTAGTGCTCTATCTGAGGTATGGTTGGCAAAGATATTCTCCCACTCCGTAGGCTCTCTCTTCACTTTCTGATAGTTTCCTTTGCTGAGAGAAAGCTTTTTATTTTGAATCTATCCCAGTTGTTGATTCTTGCTTTTATTTCTTGTGCTATGGGAGTCCTGTTAAGGAAGTCTGATCCTAAGCCAACAAGTTGGAGATTTCGACCTACTTTTTCTTCTATAAGATGCAGCATC